>NC_084750.1:28727806-28770306 GCF_033978785.1 Entelurus aequoreus | reverse complement strand
TCGTTTCCTTTACTTGTGACTTTGCCCAGAGACATAAGGAGAATATTTAGATTGTATACAATTGCTATGTTGTGATAATGCATGTTCATGACACATTCAAGCTCGGTCCAAGTCAAAAGGAATGCGTGCGTCCTCAACGCAATGTAGCGTCCTCGCTAACGGCTAATGACCAGCCACAGTGCAGCTTCGAAATCACTAATCCTTGCCTCCATGGTGGCAAATAAACTGCGTTTATTACAAGTAGCATTATCACTGGAGGACTACAGGACAAGAATAGTGAGGTATGCTAAAAAGAAAATACAAAAAAAAGCAGAGCTAACCACTAAACTAGATCAGATTGTAGGGTTGTCTCGATACCAATATTTTGGCCAAAATGTATTTAGATACTTTTTGGTACTTTTCTAAATAAAGGGGACCACAAAAATGGCATTATTGGCTTTATTTTAACAAAAACATCTTATGGTACATTAAACATATGTTTCTTATTGCAATCGAAGAAAATTTTTGTCCTTAAATAAAATAGTGAACATATTTTAGTAGTAAGTAAACAAACAAAGGCTCCTAATTAGTCTGCTGACATATGCAGTAACATATTGTCATTTCTCATTCTATTATTTTGTCAAAATTAAAAAGGACAAGCTGTAAAAATTATTAATCTACTTGTTCATTTGCTGTTATCTGCTTATTCTCTGATTTCACATGTTCTATCTACACTTCTGTTAAAATGTAATAATCACGTATTCTTCTGTTGTTTGATACTTTACATTAGTTTTGGATGATACCACAAATTTAGGTATTGATCCGATACCAAGTAGTTACAGGATCATACATTGGTCACAATTGAAGTTCTTGTATGTCCAGGGACGTATTTCCTGAGTTTATGAATATAATATGAATTTTAAAAAAATATATATTTTTTTGTGACAATAAAAAATATTGATGTAAACATAGTAGTATCGACTAGATACGCCCTTGTACTTGGTATCATTACTTTGGATGTCAGGTGTAGATCCACCCATGGCATTTGTTTACTTTGACGCTGGTGAGCTATCGTATCCTCTTACAGTGTGTAGTGAAACATGTTTAGCTATTCCTCGTCCTGCAGGGATGATACTTGTAAAAAACCCACTTTATTTGTCGCCATGAAGGTGAGGATTAGTGATTTAGAAGTAGCTAAAACACTGCCGACTGCGGATGGACATTAGCCGCTAACTAGCAAGCCATGTTTTAAAGCACGTCTTTCACGTTTCAGTGTTATACTTTCACCTTTATCGTTAGTTTTCAAGCCAAAATGTGTCCATTCTCCCTTTTCTGTCTACACACATTGTCTGTTTGTAAGTGCTCCGTGATTGTGCGCTGCTGAACATGCTCCTCTCCTCGTAAAACCAGCAATGTCATGACGTGACGATGACGCGCCGTCATGCCTGTAATAAGAAATATGGCAAACCGGTACTTTTCAAACTGAGTATAGTACCGTTTTTGATTTATTTGTACCACGATACTATACTAGTACCGGTATACCGTACAACCCTAGCAGATTGATACAAATATTGAAAGTAACTACACCAAGTAGGGCTGGGCAATATGGCCTTTTTTTAATATCTCGATATTTTTAGGCCATGTCACGATACACAATATATATCTCGATATTTTGCCTTGATGCATATAATCACAGCAGTATGATGATTCTATGTGTCTACATTAAAACATTCTTGTTCATACTGCATTAATATATGCTCATTTTAAACTTTCATGCAGAGAGGGAAATCACAACTAAGTCAATTTACCAAAACTGTATTTATTAAACAGTTATTAAGCAGCGGCACAAACATTCATGTCATTTCAAAACATAAAGTGCAAGATTGTCAGAGACATTTTAAAACAAGCTATTAGTGCACTTTTGTGCATGATGTCACTAAGATGACTTATCAAAACAACACTAAATTAAAGTGCACTTTTGTGCATGATGTCACTAAGATGACTTATCAAAACAACACTAAATTAAAGTGCACTTTTGTGCATGATGTCACTAAGATGACTTATCAAAACAACACTAAATTAAAGTGCACTTTTTGTACAGGACGCCACTACAATATTTTAAAACAAATAAAGTGCACTTTTGTACATGATGTCACACAAGATATTCCAATAACTGTCAAATAAAAATGAGCTGCATAATAGGAAATCAAATAGTGTATGTCCTTTGCTATGTGGTAGGTTCCTGCGGACGTAATCTCCTTCTGTTGTTGACTATTTTTTTCATACGGTGTTGATGTGGAAATGGTTTCCTCGGCATTTTGTTGGTGTGGCACCGAATGGAGATGTTGACATGCGGAGTTTCAAGCACTCTCCATTCTCTAGCGGGTGACTTTTCAAATGATGCTACATATTAGCAGTAATGCTACTTTTTGTAGCAACGCTTTTGCGCCCCACACTTGACAAATTACGGTTGTCTGTTCAACATATTCCCACTTGAAGCCAAACCACCGCCAGACGATGGACCCTCTGCTGTTTTTCTTGGGAATTCATTCTTCTTTCATTTGTTACCAGCTTCGCACCTTCTTTCTCTCGTATTACCACTCGCACCACAGCTAACGTTACCCATGCCGCTACCTCTCTGCTCCGCGAGGGCGTATACGTATGTGACGTATGTAAGCAGGTGCGCTTGTTTTATGTCTCTGAGAAGGAGAGACAACAAAGAGTGAGAAGAGCCTGTAGTGTAATGCCTGCAGCTAAAAGAAACTGCCTGAGAACGTATACTTGAATATCACAATATAGTCATTTTTTTATATCGCACAGAGACAAACCCGAGTATATCGATATATCGCCCAGCCCTAGCTCGGCGGTATACTAGTACTATAATACCAGTGTATTATGCAAACCCCGTTTCCATATGAGTTGGGAAATTGTGTTAGATGTAAATATAAACGGAATATAATGATTTGCAAATCATTTTCAACCCATATTCAGTTGAATATGCTACAAAGACAACATATTTGATGTTCAAACTGATAAACATTTTTTTTGTGCAAATAATCGTTAACTTTAGAATTTGATGCCAGCAACACGTGACAAAGAAGTTTGGAAAGGTGGCAATAAATACTGATAAAGTTGAGGAATGCTCATCAAACACTTATTTGGAACATCCCACAGGTGAACAGGCTAATTGGGAACAGGTGGGTGCCATGATTGGGTATAAAAGTAGATTCCATGAAATGCTCAGTCATTCACAAACAAGGATGGGGCGAGGGTCACCACTTTGTCAACAAATGCGTGAGCAAATTGTTGAACAGTTTAAGAAAAACCTTTCTCGACCAGCTATTGCAAGGAATTTAGGGATTTCACCATCTATGGTCCGTAATATCATCAAAGGGTTCAGAGAATCTGGAGAAATCACTGTACGTAAGCAGCTAAGCCTGTGACCTTCGATCCCTCAGGCTGTACTGCATCAACAAGCAAAATCAGTGTGTAAAGGATATCACCACATGGTCTCAGGAACACTTCAGAAACCCACTGTCAGTAAGTTAAAACTCTCCTATGCAAGGCGAAAACCGTTTATCAACAACACCCAGAAACGCCGTCGGCTTCGCTGGGCCTGAGGTCATCTAAGATGGACTGATACAAAGTGGAAAAGTGTTCTGCGGTCTGACGAGTCCACATTTCAAATTGTTTTTGGAAACTGTGGACGTCGTGTCCTCCGGACCAAAGAGGAAAAGAACCATCCGGATTGTTATAGGCGCAAAGTTGAAAAGGCAGCATCTGTGATGGTATGGGGGTGTATTAGTGCCCAAGACATGGGTAACTTACACATATGTGAAGGTACCATTATTGCTGAAAGGTACATACAGGTTTTGGAGCAACATATGTTGCCATCCAAGCAACGTTACCATGGACGCCCCTGCTTATTTCAGCAAGACAATGCCAATCCACGTGTTACATCAATGTGGCTTTATAGTAAAAGAGTGCGGGTACTAGACTGACCTGCCTGTAGTCCAGACCTGTCTCCCATTGAAAATGTGTGGCGCATTATGAAGCCTAAAATACCACAATGGAGACCCCCGGACTGTTGAACAACTTAAGCTGTACATCAAGCAAGAATGGGAATGAATTCCACCTAAGAGGCTTAAAAAATGTGTCTCCTCAGTTCCCAAACGTTTACTGAGTGTTGTTAAAAGGAAAGGCCATGTAACACAGTGGTGAACATGCCCTTTCCCAACTACTTTGGCACGTGTTGCAGCCATGAAATTCTAAGTTAATTATTATTTGCAAAAAAAAAAAAAAAGTTTATGAGTTTGAACATCAAATATCTTGTCTTTGTGGTGCATTCAATTGAATATGGGTCGAAAAGGATTTGCAAATCGTTGTATTCCGTTTATATTTACATCTAACACAATTTCCCAACTCATATGGAAACGGGGTTTGTAGAAAGCGATATTTGAGACAATACCACCAAACAGGTATCTTTTGATGTGCCTTTGTTACGGCCGTTAGCGGTGCGGTGCAGAGCAGACACTGTAGCTGAGGAAAGATCCGGCGGGCGAGAAGGGTCTACCGTGCACAGCCGTGCTGTAGTTCTGGCGGCGTCTCCTTTATGTCAACCAGAGGTAACACAAGCCGGTGAAAAGTTTCAACAGAACAGCCGTCAGAGCCGACAAACAGGCGCTGCTGTGCTAACTGCTAAAGCTAACAAGTACAGTAAAACCCTCGCTGACCTCACACCTTGCGTGGCAACAGACACTGCCTTTTAAAGGTACACACAGGCACGCACACGATGCTCTCATATGAAACTTCTCTCAACTGCATACGACATATTTAAAGTTTTTTTAAGTAACGGATGAATTACTTGCCCTAGTAATTAATTACATGTATTGAAAAGCAATTATATGAGTAATCAAATTACTTTTTTGGTTAAGTAACGGATAACCATAATTAAATACTTTTTAGTAAGTAGTTTAAGAACTCTGGTAGTAACAGTAATGTGGTGTTCAGTTTAAACAATTTGTTTAAAATACCGTTCTATACCGTATACTGCGATACAACTTAAAAATACTGGGGTATCAGTTTTGGTCAATATTGCCCAGCCCTAATACAAATTATAATGCCATTGTATGGTCGATACTACAGTAATTAGTTTGATATATTTTATCATTACAAAATCGTTTTTTTGTCCTTGTTGTTATTGTTTGCAAACTCAGAAAATAACAGCCAATGATATTAATGGGATGGGTCAAATGCAGAGGACAAATTTCACCACACCTAGTGTGTGTGTGACAATGATTGGTACTTTAACTTTCACTTTCACTTAACTTAATGGCAACAACACATTGTAAAAAAGTTGGCACGGGGCCATTTTTACCACTGTGTTACATGGCCTTTCCTTTTAACACTCGGTAAACGTTTGGGAACTGAGGAGACCAATCTGTGAAGCTTTTCAGGGGAAATTCTTTCCCATTCTTGCTTGATGTACAGCTTAAGTTGTTCATCAGTCCGGGGGTCTCCGTTGTGGTATTTTAGGCTTCATAATGTGCCACACATTTTCAGTGGGAGACAGGTCTGGACTACAGGCAGGCCAGTCTAGTACCCGCACTCTTTTACTATGAAGCCATGCTGTTGTAACAAGTTGCTTGGCATTGTCTTGCTGAAATAAGCAGGGGCGTCCATGAAAAAGACGTTGCTTGGATGGCAACATATGTTGCTCCAAAACCTGTATGTACCTTTCAGCATTAATGGCGCCTTCACAGATGTGTAAGTTACCCATGTCTTGGGCACTAATACACCCCCATTACCATCACAGATGCTGGCTTTTCAACTTTGCGCCTATAACAGTTCTGATGGGTCGTTTCCTCTTTGGTTCGGAGGACATGACGTCCACAGTTTCCAAAAACAATTTGAAATGTGGACTCGTCAGAACACTTTTCCACTTTGCATCAGTCCATCTTAGATGAGCTCGAGCACAGCGAAGCCGGCGGCGTTTCTGGGTGTTGTTGATAAATGGCTTTCGCTTTGCATAGTAGAGTTTTATCTTGCACTTACAGATGTAGCGACAAACTGTTGTTACTGACAGTGGGTTTCCGAAGTGTTCCTGAGCCCATGTGGCGATATCTTTTAAACACTGGTGTCGCTTTTTGATGCAGTACTGCGTGAGGGATCCAAGGTCACGGACATTCAATGTTACAGATTCTCAGAACCTTTTGATGATATTACCGTAGATGGTGAAATCCCTAAATTCCTTGCAATAGCTCGTTGAGAAATGTTGTTCTTAAACTGTTTGACAATTTGCTTCACGCATTTGTTCACAAAGTGAACATCTTTGTTTGTGAATGACTGAGCATTTAATGGAAGCTGCTTTTATACCCAATCATGGCACCCACCTGTTCCCAATCAGCCTGTTCACCTGTGGGATGTTCCAAATAAGTGTTTGATGAGCATTCCTCAACTTTGTGAGTCTTTTTTGCCACTTGTGCCAGCTTTTTTGAAACGTGTTGCAGGCATTAAATTCCAAATGAGCTAATATTTGCAAAAAATAACAAAGTTTGCCAGTTCGAACGTTAAGTATCTTGTCTTTGCAGTCTATTCATTTGAATATAGGTTGAAAAGGGTTAGCAAATCATTGTATTCTGTTTTTATTTCACGATTTACACAACGTGCCAACTTCATGGGTTTTTGGGTTTCGTAGTATTGTATATTGTGCTCAAAGTGTACAAACCTGAACTCAAATATGGACCATTATTTGTATGTAAAAAGTTTTTTAATGGGGACATAACTTTTCCTATTAAAAACCCTATTCAAGAAGTAATTAAGTTCGTAAATCTACACTGTAATAACAAGTATTGATGATTTGGTAAACATAGAACATTTTTTAATGGGGACATAACTTTTCCTATTAAAAACCCTATTCAAGAAGTAATTAAGTTCGTAAATCTACACTGTAATAACAAGTATTGATGATTTGGTAAACATAGAAAAATTGTTAACACAAGCGACTTCTGGAAGTGTTTTATTGTGAAAAGAATTACACAGGCCAGGCCTTCAAAGCATTCTAGAAGTGAGGTTGCACTGTTTTATTCCTGACGTCATCCTGCGGTAACCCTTGCATCAGGTCAACGCTGCATCGCAGATGTGTTTATTGCATGCGTCCTGGCAGGGGGGAGGAGAGGTTGGGCAGGTGGAGGGCTTCAACCCCCAATGACAGGGTGCAAAAACAGGTGCTAGAACGTCCTTCAGCGTCCTTGCATATCCGCCGCCGTTTACCTTTTAGTAAAGCTCTTATGTAAGTGTGTCAGGAGGAGGGCAGTGTGTGTGTAGTGGGGGCTAATTTAAAGACTTCATTATTTCCTCTGTCTCACTTGATCACATGTATTTGCTCTGACGAGATGCACTCGTGCATCCAGGCGTTAAACTAGAACGTCTCTTTGGGTCAGCTCAATGAGACGTCGCGAGCCTGGCCGCCACCACCATCACCATAATGGCGATAACTAACGTCAGCAGGATTATTATGTGGAAGCTTGTCCATCAGCATGTGTAAGATGAAATAAAGGCTTCACCGTGTGTGTGTGTGTGTGTGTGTGTGTGTGTGTGTGTGTGTGTGTGTGTGTGTGTGTGTGTGTGTGTGTGTGTGTGTGTGTGTGTGTGTGTGTGTGTGTGTGTGTGTGTGTGTGTGTGTGTGTGTGTGTGTGTAAGGCGACGTGTCACTCAAGAGTATTTCTACAAACGTGTTGGTCCATTTTCTGTGGTCTCGGTGGATATTAATGCTAATCAGATTTAAAGCCGGAAGGATAAATACTCATTAGTAGTATGCGGTGTCAGATGCTGCTTTAAGTCATGCTTTATGTTGGGGGACGTGTGTTTGTGTGTGTGTGTGTGTGTGTGTGTGTGTGTGTGTGTGTGTGTGTTTGTGTGTGTGTGTGTGTGTGTGTGTGTGTGTGTGTGTGTGTGTGTTCTGGCAATGCTTACTTAATGGGGACATCGCTCTGTTTACACAATCACCTTTAGGGGACCTCTGACAGTATGGGGACAAAAAAACAGGTCCTCTAAAGCAGTGTTCCCCAACCACCGGACCGGTAGATTGGTACCGGGCTGCGCAAGAAATTTAAAAAAAAATAAATAAAAAAATTAATTAAATCAACATAAAAACACAATATATACATATTGTGTATGTCAATATAGATCAGGGGTCACCAACGCGGTGCCCGCGGGCACCAGGTCGCCCGTAAGGACCAGATGAGTCGCCCGCGGGCCTGTTCTAAAAAAAAAAAAAAAAAAAAAAAAAAAAAAAAAAATTATTTTTTTATTTTTTTAGAAATTAAGTCTACATAGAAAAAAAACAAGATACACTTTCAATCAGTGCATCAACCCAAACAACATCCCCCATGCACACCCACTCACACAAAAGGGGTTATTTCTTTCTGCTACCAATATTCTGGTTCCCACAACATCTGCAAGGGACACAGTCCCTGAAGCACACATGATTGTATAGGCTGCTGGTCCACTAACATTTTCATTAATTAATATTTTTTATGTAATTATTTTTATATTGTTTTACTTTCTTTTTTATCCAAGAAAATGTTTTCTATTTATTTATCTTATTTTATTTTATTTTAAAAAAAAGGGCCTTATCTTCAACAGACCAGGTTGTCAATGAAATTAGATTTGTTTAAAGGGTTTTTTAAACCAGGCCCAGTCCAGATAATGTCCAAGTCGGACTCAGCAACACACACACCTTCATTCATGTACACAGAAAAAAATTAGGGAACACAACAGATTGCATATAATTTATAAACAAAATTACATTTTCAAAGTAAGCATTTATGTACAGTCCAGATTATGTCCAGGTCACTCAAATTAGGGAACACAACAACAGATATCATATAATCTATAAACATAATTATACTTTCAAAATAAGCCTTTGAGGACTTCTCATCTTTTTTTAAATGTTTTTTGGCATCATTATCGTTTTCAACCATGTAACTTTCTAAAGTTAGAAAATACTGAATAAATGTTTTAAAGAAAGTAATACTAAGTGAATATCTGTTTTTGGCCTTAAAAATAAACATTTTACCGAGTACTATAATTAAATTGACTAAATCATGATTGTCAATGAACTCTCCTAAAATAACAGAAACCACATTAAGCTTCATAAACAAACCAATCCTTAAACACATTTTTTCAACTTCCACCCAAAACAAAGACACAATATGACAATACCAAAACAAATGCAGGGTGGATTCAGGCTCCTGACAACAAAATCGGCAATCATCTGACTCTGTCATATTCCATAATTTTAACATTTTCCCTGTGGGTAAGAAGTTATAAATAATTGTAATTTGAAAATAAAGATTTTGCACATCGATAGTGGTTTTATAGATTAGTTTGAATATGGCATCCCATAGCAACGGGCAGTCAAAAAGGTCCTCCCATTTTCCATTTGTGTTGTATGAGGCAGCCTTCAAAGATTTCTTTATTAAATAAAAATTATATATTTTTCTATTTATTTTAGTTCCTTTTTGCCAACTAGAATTTCTTATTAGAGGTTTACAAACTAATAATTTAGTAGTTCCATAATTAATTATTTGTTTCCATCTTTTCCCAATTACTCCAGTTAGTTGATAAAATGAAAAGCTTGAGCAAGCATCACCATACATAGCTCTAAATTCATCATACTTCATAATTTTACCATTCTCATTGATAATATCATTGACAAAAATGATTCCTCTTTCAAACATATTTTTCCAAAAGAAAGGCTTTCCATCTATTACAATATTAGAGTTCGTCTCTTTTTTCTGGCACATAAAATTGAAAACACCACTATGAGTGGATTGTTTCCTTTATGAACCCCGCCATGTTTCCCAGCAGACTCTCTGGGAGGGGATCACTTGTAAAAAAGGATACAATTTATTTTGATACAGTACATGTTTTTTGTCCAACAGGACATTTGTGTACCACTCAATGTTTAAATACATCTTTGGAACAATTGATGCTTTTAAAGACAGACACATAGCTTCAAGGTTGAGAAGTTTCAGGCCCCCATATTCATACTCTTTGTACAAAACCTTTCTTTTAATCTTTTCTGGTTTGCCGTTCCAGACAAAATCGAAGACCCTCCGCTCATAAATCTTAAAAAAGTTTTGTGATGGAGCTGGTAATGACAAAAACAAATAAATAAATTGAGGAATAATTAACGAGTTGGCAATAGACAATTTACCATACAAGGTTAGGGATTTCCCTTTCCATAATTGCATCATTTTGTCCAGCTTTCTTAGTCGATTATCATACTTTACTGAGCCTAGATCTTCCAGATTTTCTGGGACAACAACACCAAGTATGTTAACTGGTCCATCTGTCCACAAAACAGGCACTTTGCATTCCATTCGAAAGGACGTTCCCTTTAGATTTCCGATCCTTAACATTTTACATTTATCATAATTAAGCTTAAGGCCAGATTGCTGTGAAAATATGTCCAAAAGATTAAGAAGGTTCCGCAAACAATGAGGAAAAATCTTATCTTTGTGAATCAGCCTTTTCTGACATGAACTTCATCAAGAACAAACACAGAACACGCCTCACTGATGCACATCTGCAAGACTCACTCAGAGTTGCAGTGTCAAGTTACACACCAGAGTACAACACACTAGTTAACAGCGTGCAATGCCAGGCTTCCCACTAACTGACAAAGAAACAGATAACAGATTTGGTGTCCAGTTCAAAGTGTGACATGATTTAAAAATTTGAGAGTTTACTTTTGTATTTTACATGAGTTATTTGTACAAACATGGTGCAAAGTAATTCATGATTTGTTAAAAAATGTTAGTGGCTAGCTAGTTAAAATGGGATATTGTGATTTCACAAAACTGTCTTAGAAGTGATCATTTGAAAATGTTCAATTTGAAAAATGTGCACTAAGGGAAAATATAAAAATAAAGTGTTACATATTGATATTTATCTGTTTCTATATATATTTATTGTGAGAAATCATTAAGATGATCAGTGTTTCCACAAAGATAAATATCATTAATTATTAATAATAACAGAGTTAAAGGTAAATTGAGCAAATTGGCTACTTCTGGCAATTTATTTAAGTGTGTATCTAACTGGTAGCCCTTTGCATTAATCAGTACCCAAGAAGTAGCCCTTGGTTTCAAAAAGGTTGGTGACCCCTGATATAGATCAATACAGTCTGCAGGGATACAGTCCGTAAGCACACATGATTGTATTTCTTTATGAAAAATAAATAAATAAACCCCCCCCCCGGTCCGTGGGACAAATTTTCAAGGTTTGACCAGTCCCCAGCTACAAAAAGGTTGGGGACCACTGCCCTAAAGCAGTGGTTCTCAACCTTTTTTCAGTGATGTACCCCCTGTGAACGTTTTGTTTAATTCAAGTACCCCCTAATCAGAGCAAAGCATTTTTGGTTGAAAAAAAGAGATAAAGAAGTAAAATACAGCACTACGTCATCAGTTTCTGATTTATTAAATTGTATAACAGTGCAAAATATTGCTCATTTGTTGTGGTCTTTCTTAAACTATTTGGAAAACGTATATAAAAATAAACTAAAAAGTTGTTGGAAAATAAACAAGTGATTCAATTATAAATAAAGATTTCTACACATAAGTAATCATCAACTTTAAGTGCCCTCTTTGGGGATTGTAATAGAGATCCACCTGGATTCATGAACTTAATTCTAAACATTTCTTCACAAAAAAAGAAATCTTTAACATCAATATTTATGGAACATGTCCACAAAAAATCTAGCTGTCAACACTGAATATTGCATTCTTGCATTTCTTTTCACAGTTCTTTTTGACAGACATTTTAAAAAAAATCTCACATACCCCTTGGCATACCTTCAAGAACCCCCAGGGGCACGCGTACCCCCATTTGAGAACCACTGCCCTAAAGCAGTGGTCCCCAACCTTTTTGTAACTGCGGACCGGTCAACACTTGAAAATTTGGCCCACGGACCTGGGGGGGGGGGGGGGGGGGGGGGGGTTTATTTTTTGTCATAAAAAAATACAATCATGTGTGCTTACGGACTGTATCCATGCAGACTGTATATTGATATATATTAATATATAATGTAGGAGCCACAAATATTAATAACCAATAGAAACAACCCTTTTTTGCGAATGAGGGAGTTTTTTTGGGTTGGTGCACTAATTGTAAGTGTATCTTGTGTTTTTTATGTTGATTTAATTTAAAAAAAAAAATAAAAAAAAAATTGTTTCATTTTATTTTATTTATTTTTTTTTTCTTGTGCGGCCTGGTACTAATCGATCCACGGACCGGTACTCGGTGGTTGGGGACCACTGCCCTAAAGGGAAACCTTTTTAAATGATAGTCAAATCCATTCTGAAGATGCCTAAGTGAAAAGTGAAACATTTGTTATCCTGGCATTAATAGTACTGTGATTCTGTATGGTATCCATCCTTAGTTAAAACTAATATATTTTTCCAAAAACAAAATCTGGTTTAGTGTTCCTTAGGATGACATTTTCATACTGCATGATTATAAAACATTATTACCTTAAAGTATGATTCACATTCAGAATTTTCCATCCTTCTATATATGGCAGTTGGAGTTGCAGACAACTTCATTACTGCTAAATAGCAGTTTTCAGTAATGTCACAGAAGATGCAGGATTTGTTTTTAACATTTAAGTGGTGAAACTTCCTATAAGAGGACAGCTGTAGTGCTGTATTCTGAGGATCATGTCATATTTAATTTAAATGGTCCTCAGTAGTCACGTACAAATTTGTGTAAATTATGCAAAATTAGTTAAATGTGGTCCCCATGAACCATATTAACTGTTTTTCCCTCAGGGTCCCCAGTAAGAATGATAATAAATAAATGATAAATGGGTTATACTTGTATAGCGCTTTTCTACCTTCAAGGTACTCAAAGCGCTTTGACAGTATTTCCACATTTACCCAATCACACACACATTCACACACTGATGGCGGGAGCTGCCATGCAAGGCGCTAACCAGCAGCCATCAGAGGCAAAGGGTCTTGCCCAAGGACACAACGGACGTGACTAGGAAGGTAGAAGGTGGGGATTGAACCCCAGTAACCAGCAACACTCCGATTGCTGGCACAGCCACTCTACCAACTTCGCCACGCCGTCCCAATGATCAGCACATTACTTCATCAATGCAGAGATTTAAAGACGTGTATGAGCTAACTGGGCAGTGGCCATTTTACCTCATTTTTTGTATGCCTCCACAACCTGTAGAAAGGGTGGTCCCCACAAGTGATGATCAAAAACTTGGTCCACATTCCAAATGATAACCACTATGTGTGTGTGTCTGTGTGTGTGTCTGAGTGTGTCTGAGTGCACTTCCATTGAACCTCAACGTTATTTGTTTTTCAAAAGGTTTTCGCCAATATATGAATACAGTAGTAGGTTACACAAGCTGTCTGTGAAGGAATTATTAACTCAAAACATTTGTATCTCAAACCACAGTTTCCCATTTAAATGATTTTAGATCAGGCATGTCAAACTGGTTTTCATTGAGGGCCACATGGCAGTTATGGCTGCCATCAGCTTGTAACAACAAATGTATGAATTTGCCTCTGGATTTCATTATTAATTATATAAAATGTTTTAAATGGACTGTCGATTTTACAGTAAAAACTTTACATTACACAATTTTACTGTAAAAAATAGTGTTTTTTGTTATTTTTTACAACATTTTATGGTAAATGGAAAAACAGTACCACTGTTTTTTGGGGGGCGGTTTGACGGAAAAGGCTCGCAGCTTAGTTGCCAGAATTTTTGTGTTAAATTTACGTACTTTTTTAAAACATTATATTTTTCATGGAAAAACAGTACAAGTTATTTTCTTATTCTGGAAACTTAGCTGCCAGTTTTTCTACCGTAAAAACTAGGGATGTCCGATAATGGCTTTTTGCCGATATTCCGATATTGACCAAACCCTTACTTACCGATACCGATATCAACCGATACTTATATCAACCGATACCGATATATACGGTCGTGGAATTAACACATTATTATGCCTAATTTGGACAACCAGGTATGGTGAAGATAAGTTCCTTTTTTTAAAAAATAGAAAAATATAAAGATAAATACATTTAAAAAATGTATTGAATAAAAAAGAAAGTAAAACAATATAAAAACAGTTACATAGAAACTAGTAATTAATGAAAATTAGTAAAATTAACTGTTAAGGGTTAGTACTATTAGTGGACCAGCAGCTCACACAATCATGTGTGCTTACGGACTGTATCCCTTGGAGACTGTATTGATATATATTGATATATAATGTAGGAACCACAATATTAATAACAGAAAGAAATAACCCTTTTGTGTGAATGAGTGTAAATGGGGCAGGGAGTTTTTTTGGGTTGGTGTACTAATTGTAAGTGTATCTTGTGTTTTTTATTTTGATTTAATAAAAAAACAAACAAAAAAAAAAACGATACCGATAATAAAAAAAACGATACCGATAATTTCCGATATTACATTTTAAAGCATTTATCGGCCGGCCGATAATATCGGCAGGCCGATAATATCGGCAGGCCGATAATATCGGCAGGCCGATATCGGACATCTCTAGTAAAAACAAATGTATCGTTTTTCTATTTACAGTAATACACCGTCAAAAACTATACTCGATTTTAAAGTCAAAAACTGGCAGCTCAGTCAACAGAATTTTAACACAAAAAACAGTAGTTTTTTTCAATTTACAGTGATATGCTGTAAAGAACAACACAAAGTGTATTGTGATTTTTAATAATTGGATGGGTAGTTTGCTGTAAAGTTAAGTATTTTTATTTAGACAAAAACATGTTTGGAAAGAATGATAATATACTGTGATATTTGGTGCAATATTGGATACTATTAAAGTTTAAAAAGTATGCAATTTCAAGCATATTCATATTTTTTCTGTCAAAATGAAAACAATTACATTTCGTGAGAAAATATGAAGTACTTTATTGACTCATATCATTTCCAGATCTGGCCCCTGGGCCTTGAGTTTGACACCCCTGTTTTAAATCAATGTGATTGGTGCTTAGTCTGCACAATTGTAACATGTAACATGCCTTTTAAAATTAAAAACAAACTTGTAGATAAGAAAATTTGTATATAAACAATACAATAGAATGTACTACTTTTTTTTTTTTTTTGAAGTAACATAATTAGGGATGGGTACAGTAGTACAGTACCCCATACTTTTTTGGCACCAAACGAATCCTGCCGGTCCTACCAGGCACAGACTCACGTAAAATCCAACGGTGCCATGTTTGGATACCTGGGTTGCATATGATGTCTGCACTTTGGCACTTGGCGATCACTCCAGCAGCACTGAGAGCGGATTGACTCAGCCAAACTACCTTTAGATAATGTTGCAATTTTCAATGCCAACAAAGTAAGTGACTCAAAAAAACGCTCCAACATAGGTTAGGTAAGGCTCCACTTTTGCCAAAATGCATTAGTTTGATGCTAATAAACATTGGCTTTGCTATTGACATGCTACTGATTAGCATTAACGATTTTACATGGCAAATTCAACACCTCCAAATTTGTTAATGAAAACTACAACTAAGATGCACATTACAATCAAACGGCTATGCGTAATAAGTACAGTACTTACGTGTTAACACTTTTTAGGGCGCAACAAAAGACTAGACAGCAAAGACTAAACTGACTGGCAACACACCGTAAACAATACACTACTTCTATCTAACAACTTGGACTTGCAACTAGAAATGTGATAATAAAAAGAGATGTAACAACTGGTCAGCAGTTCTCATAATCAGCTCATTTTCAAAATGTTGCAATATTTTTTTTTTAGTTTACTATCAAAAACAATTAGTATTTAATAACCGTTGAGTGCAGGTTGGATTGCCAGGTACCGGGAATTTGTACTGTATCAGTTCAAATGTGAACGGTACATATACCTAAACGTAATAATAATGTACAGCATTTACCTTGGAGAGTGGACTTCTACAGCTTCTTTGTAAAACACACAATCAGCAGCTTTTTTCCATATTTTGATGGATAAATGTCTGCCCTTTAAATGTTATTAAACATTCTTGGCTGGTGTTATACTAATTCTGCTTCAGTATGCTGCAAACTAGCAGTGACAAACCCGTGTTTGGAAAACAAAGTTATGTCCTATAGCTATAAGATAATGCTAGCTGGTAAGACCAGATGTTTTGTTCGGATCTGTGACATTTGCTACACCAACTAATGGCGAGGATGCTTGTATCTGAAATTTTTGCTTGCAACTTAAAGCATAACAATTAGCTGAGAGACAGCTTTTATACCAAAACACTGGGACACTTTTACATTGAGGTATCACTTTAAAGTATATTCATACACCATGAATTGATTAACGTGGACCCCGATTTAAACAAGTTGAAAAACTTATTCGGGTGTTACCGTTTAGTGGTCAATTGTACGGAATATATACTGTACTGTGCAATCTACTAATAAAAGTCTCAATCAATCAATCAATCAGGGCTAGATTAGGTGAGTTGAACAAGGAATGTCCCGATCAACATTTTTGACTTCAGATCTTATCCGATTTCGAGTCCTGATCCGACTTTGACAATTATAGATTATAAAACTGAAAATGTTTTATAGCAAGTAACTAACGTAAACTCAATAACATCTTTTTATAAAGCTTATCTTATTATGTGTATAATTTGCTAGTATTGCTGTAAATTAGATGATGTATTAAAAATTTGTGGTATTAAATGCTACATACAATTTTTGTAGCAATACAAAAGTGGCTAGTGGGCAATACCTAAAAGTCAACGACTATTGGCTCCATTTTAAATCATTTGGGTTTTTTCCTCAAAGCCTTCCTGTCTCTAGAGACTAACTCCTTGACTTTGTAAACAATAACAGAAAACACCTCAAATTATTGTTTAATAAAAAGAACAAGAAAAAGCAAATGTATGTATGTATGTATGTATATATATATATATATATATATATATATATATATATATATATATATATATATATATATATATATATATATATATATATATATATATATATATATATATATATATATATATATATATATATATCAATCAATAAAACCATTATGGTACCATTTAAATACTGTTACTATAATAGATATCGATGGTATTGACATCTAGGTCAATCACCCTAACTTTAAATTGTTGTGTGTGTGCAGCATGCTTAGCCAATTACAAAGCCTGTTTCCATATGAGTTTGGAAATTGTGTTAGATGAAAATAGAAACGGAATACAATGATTTGCAAATCATTTTCAACCCATATTCAGTTGAATATGCTACAAAGACAACATATTTGATGCTCAAACTGATAAACATTAATTTTTTTGCAAATAATCATTAACATTAGAATTTGATGCCAGCAACACGTGACAAAGAAGTTGGGAAAGGTGGCAATAAATACTGATAAAGTTGAGGAATGCTCATCAAACACTTATTTGGAACATCCCACAGGCGAACAGGCAAATTGGGAACAGGTGGGTGCCATGATTGGGTATAAAAGTAGATTCCATGAAATGCTCAGTCATTCACAAACAAGGATGGGGCGAGGGTCACCACTTTGTCAACAAATGTGTGAGCAAATTGTTGAACAGTTTAAGAAAAACATTTCTCAATCAGCTATTGCAAGGAATTTAGGGATTTCACCATCTACGGTCCGTAATATCATCAAAGGGTTCAGAGAATCTGGAGAAATCACTGCACATAAGCAGCTAAGCCCGTGACCTTCGATCCCTCAGGCTGTACTGCATCAACAAGCGACATCAGTGTGTAAAGGATATCACCACATGGGCTCAGGAACACTTCAGAAACCCACTGTCAGTAACTACAGTTGGTCGCTACATCTGTAAGTGCAAGTTAAAACTCTCCTATGCAAGGCGAAAACTGTTTATCTACAACACCCAGAAACGCCGTCGGCTTCGCTGGGCCTGAGCTCATCTAAGATGGACTGATACAAAGTGGAAAAGTGTTCTGTGGTCTGACGAGTCCACATTTCAAATTGTTTTTGGAAACTGTGGACGTCGTGTCCTCCGGACCAAAGAGGAAAAGAACCATCTGGATTGTTATAAGCGCAAAGTTGAAAAGCCAGCATCTGTGATGGTATGGGGGTGTATTAGTCCCCAATACATGGGTAACTTACACATCTGTAAAGGCACCATTAATGCTGAAAGGTACATACAGGTTTTGGAGCAACATATGTTGCCATCCAAGCATCGTTACCATGGACGCCCCTGCTTATTTCAGCAAGACAATGCCAAGCCACGTGTTACATCAACGTGGCTTCATAGTAAAAGAGTGCGGGTACTAGACTGGCCTGCCTGTAGTCCAGACCTGTCTCCCATTGAAAATGTGTGGCGCATTATGAAGCCTAAAATACCACAACGGAGACCCCCGGACTGTTGAACAACTTAAGCTGTACATCAAGCAAGAATGGGAAAGAATTCCACCTGAGAAGCTTAAAAAATGTGTCTCCTCAGTTCCCAAACGTTTACTGAGTGTTGTTAAAAGGAAAGGCCATGTAACACAGTGGTGAACATGCTCTTTTCCAACTACTTTGGCACGTGTTGCAGCCATGAAATTCTAAGTTAATTATTTGCCAAAAAAAATAAAGTTTATGAGTTTGAACATCAAATATGTTGTCTTTGTAGTGCATTCAACTGAATATGGGTTGAAAGTGATTTGCAAATCATTGTATTCCGTTTATATTTACATCTAACACCATTTCCCAACTCATAAGGAAACGGGGTTTGTATTTTCCTCTAGTCCTCCGGTGATAATAATACATGAAAGAAGCCGAGTTTATATTCCGCTACGGTGGTAAGAATTAGTATCTTAGAAGCATTACGGTATCTTCTGCATTGTGGATAAACAGCACGTTCGACACAGTGTTGTAATTGTGCCTCCCTGAGCTTGCGTCTCTTTTGAAGAAATATTTCATGTGAGTACAATCTTTAGCCCTAGACGATAAAAAAGGCAAATATCGGCCTCGAGCACATTTCACGATCGGGATTGGCACATTGCACTTGTCTGAACATTGCATTTTTTGTTGTTTGCTAACTTCTGGCCACTTCGTCGTTGGCAGTGAAAGCAAAATAATTTGTCCATGCAGAATTCTATCCTCTATTTTCTTGTGTTTTTTTTAGTTTTTTTTTTAGCATGTATCCATTACACTTAAGAAGTCGACGTCTCTCTCACCGTACACTAGAGGTGGAAATCTTTGGGCACCTTTCGATTCGGATTCTTTTTGGGTGCCGATTCGATTCAGAATCAATTCTCCATTCAACACGATTCTTGTAGTATGTTGGTTAGTTACAGGTTACAGAAGCTCCTCTTGGCTGCTGAAGAAGGACTTATACACCCAGTTTTGGCCCAAAAAAAGTAGTTATACAAATATGTATTTAAAAACCTTTTATTGACAAAAACGCAGAGAAAATACGGCAACTTGCACCTGCTCAGTGGCCTAGTGGTTTAAGTGTCCGCCCTGAGATCGGTAGGTCGAGAGTTCAAACTCCGGCTGAGTCATACCAAAGACTATAAAAATGAGACCCATTACCTCCCTGCTTGGCACTCAGCATCAAGGGTTGGAATTGGGGGTTAAATCACCAAAAATGATTCCCGGGCACGGCTACCGCTGCTGCTCACTGCTCCCCTCACCTCCCAGGGGGTGATCAAGGGTGATGGGTCAAATGCAGACAATAATTTCGCCACACCTAGTGTGTGTGTGACAATCATTGCTACTTCAACTTAACTCCAACTCCTGTATTTATCTGTATATCTGTATGTGGAATTAAAATATGGAATGGATTAAGTAAAGCAATCAAACAATGTACTAATATGATCCACTTCAAGAAACTCTTCAAACTTAGTGTTTACAAAGTACCAAGAATAAGAACCATGATAAACTTTCTGAATTTATTTCATCCATCCATCTGTTCATTTTTTCAAAATAATCTTACTCATCTCAACATATGAAATATAACTTACTTCACCGAGTATTTATTTATTTATTTATTTATTTTCATTGTGATTACTTATGGAGTACATTGTGAATAAATTGAGAACAGGAAGTGAACAAAAGTTTTTAGCAACTGTAATGTAAAATGTAAATAAGATCTGCTTCTTCCTACTCCTTTTCGAACATGTTGAAAAGAGAAACCGGAAATTGTGATGTATCATGTTGTATGCATGCACGTTCCAAATAAACTCAACAAACCCCCAGCTTTGGAATACTTGAGAATCGAGAAGACATACAAATATTATACTAAAAAAAGGAAAACCAAAAATGGATAGATGCAACAGTATCATTAATTCTACTAATAATAATTATAATGATAACGATAAGGTCAATAATAGTTGTTAAATGTTTTAATACAAACATTGATTCTTAAAAAAAGCAGAAAACATAATTTTTCTTTTTCTTTGATTCTCGAAAATTATGAATCCATTAAGAAATGGAATTAACGAAAAACGGGATTTGGATGTGAATTGATTTTTTTCGAGCACCCTTACCGCAGACACACCGACTTCCTTTTCTTTGTCTTTCTCAAACTCATCCGGTGACCAATCAGGACTGAGCTTCAACAGATTCACGGCCTCACAGACATAGTCAGAAAAGATCAAGTTAGGGGTGGGTATCGAACACTCTACACATTTCCCCAGTTTTAGTTTAGAGATAAGGAAAGATTGGCCTGGCCCACTAGGATCCCTCTTTATGTTTGTGAACTTTATAGTCTATACATTTAGAGTGATGTGATAATGAAACACTCTAGAAGTCTAGAATGAAAGAGTATATAAGAGAATTGACAGAGTGTGTGTACCTTTCAGTGCGCAGTGCCTTGTTAAAATCCAGCCGCTGTTGGAGGTGGAGGTGGAGTGTTTTGAGTTTGAGTTTATTTCGAACATGCAAGCATACAACATGATACATCACAATTTCCAGTTTCTCTTTTCAACATGTTCGAAAAGGAGTAGGAAGAAGCAGAGCTTATTTAATCCTACCCCTTTTCTTTTACATAACAGTTGCTAAACTTTTTTGTTCACTTCCTGTTCTCAATTTATTCACAATGTACTCCATAAGTAATCACAATCAAAATAAATAGATAAATAATAATTGGTGAAGTAAGTTACATTTCATATGATGAGATAAGTAAGATTTTTTAAAGAGTGTGTCTCTCTTTACTAGCTCCGTCGAAGCATGTTGCTTTTGTAGCTGTTTCAGCAGATTTGAATTGATAGGATCTTTGATCCAAGACACAACTTACATTTAACTAAAATGTTCTTTTCTTTGTGGTCGACAAAAGAAAAGTAGTGAGAATATCTCCATTCGACTCTTGGCTCCGCCATGATGTAGACACAGACACGCCCCCTCCCACACACACACATACGCGCCTCTTTTCCGGTCGCCTCTTCTGCAGCGCTCTAATAAAACACACTCAGATCTTCTCAGTTTCTAGCCGATACTACATCAAAAGTAACGTAAAATAACGCAGTAACGCATCATGTAATAACGGTAACTGAGTTACTGAATATAAAAAATAACGCGTTAGATTACTATTTACCGCCGAAAGTAACGGCGTTACAGTAACGTGTTACTTTGTAACGCGTTAGTCCCAACCCTGGACGCCATGCCCGGTCGCACTTCGGCACTTGGCGATCTCCAGCAGCACTGAGAGCGGACTCAACCAAACTACCTCGAGATAATGTTGCAGTTTTTAATTCAACAGCGGCTTAGGGGTTAGTACGTGTGCCTCACAATAAGAGGGTCTTGGGTTTGATCCTGGGCTCGGGATCTTTCTGTGTGGAGTTTGCATGTTCTCTCCGTGACTGCGTGGGTTCCCTCCGAGTACTCCGGCTTCCTGCCACCTCCAAAGACATGCACCTGGGGATAGGTTGATTGGCAACACTAAATTGGCCCTAGTGTGGGAATGTTGTCTGTCTATCTGTGTTGGCCCTGTGATGAGGTGGCTACTTGTCCAGGGTGTACCCTGCCTTCCGCCCATGTGCAGCTGGGATAGGCTCCAGCACCTCCCGCGACCCCGTAAGGGACAAGCGGTAGGAAATGGATGGACAAAGAAAGTGACTGAAAAATGCTCCAACATAAGTTAAGTAAGGCTCCACGTTTCCAAAAATGTGCTAGCTTGATGCTAATACACATTGGCTTTCCTATTGATGTGCTACTGGTTAGCATTAGCAATTTTACATCACGATTTCATCACCTCCAAATGTGTTAATGAAAACGACACTGTAGAAAATATCTGCACAATTTATGGCAAAAGACCAGCAGCTGTGGTTACCAGGAATTAACCGTAAAAAATACAGTCCCGATGTATAGGACGTTAAGGTGTGTTGATGTTTTTGTTGATAACTGTTTTTGCTTACGGTAAATTTCTATGAAAAACTGTATGCATTGTTAACCTGTTTACAGAAAAAACTGTAATAGAATTTACGGTAAAATACGGGCAGCTGTGGTTGCCAGTAATTCACCGTAAAACAAATTTTAGTGTTGCCAATCAGGGTTCCCCCAGGTCTTTGGAGGTGGGAGGAAGCCGGAGTACCCAGAGAGAACCCAAGCAGTAACATGCAAATCCACCCAGAAAGACTCCTAGCCCGGAAATCGAACCCAGGACCCTGGACACTGTGATGCACCACTGTATCACCGTGCTGCTAGTATCTGCAAAACGCCTGTGTTTCTGAGACATGTGAGCGGTACATGAGGATTTGAACTTGAAAGTATTTGTACAACCTTTCACTGGACAACTCACAACACGGCCTTCCGCAACAAGTTCCTTCAAGTGAGCTATTAAAAATGAGCCCTAAACGCTCCGTACCTGTTGAATAGCAGCTTGCAACCAGTTCTAACACACTTAAACACACAGCGTGGTTCATTTCGATGTGATTTACAACGAAGCACATAAACATAACCCCTCAATGTCTGAAACCACTTGCCACAAAAATACAAGAAAACATGTTAGCCAAAAGTTAACTCGACTAATGTTTTAACACAAACCCCTAAAACAATTAAGGTATGCTGTAAATTTAAATGTAAAATCTGCCAAATCTTTAATTCAGACAGAATAATACCGTAGATTTTAGAGTATTTGCATGCTTGTGACATTACAGTATTTGCAAATGGATTTAAAAATGAGAGTAGTAGATTTTTGTAAAATGCTTTTATAATTGTAAAGGACAATGTTTATCAACTGATTGCAATAATGTAAATTTGTTTTAACTATTAAATAAACCAAAAATATGACTTATTTTATCTTTGTGAAAATATTGGACACAGTGTGTTGTCAAGCTTATGAGATGCGATGCAAGTGTAAGCCACTGTGACACTATTGTTCTTTATTTTTATAAATGTCTAATGATAGTCAATGAGGGATTTTTAATCACTGCTATGTTGAAATTGTAACTAATATTGATACTGTTGTTGATAATATTCATTTTTGTTTCACTACTTTTGGTTTGTTCTGTGTCATGTTTGTGTCTCCTCAATTGCTCTGTTTATTGCAGTTCTGAGTGTTGCTGGGTCGGGTTTGCTTTTGGAATTGGATTGCATTGTTATGGTATTGCCGTGTATTGTTTTGTTGGATTGATTAATTAAAAAAATAAAATTAAAAAAATAAATAAAATAAAAATGAATTAAAAAAATCAATTTTTTTAAAAATGAGAATCGATTCTGAATCGCACAACGTGAGAATCGTGATTCGAATTCGAATCGATTTTTTCCCACACCCCTAGTTTATACGGTCATTTTTTTTACAGCGTACAACTAAGATAGACGTTGCAATCAAACAACTGGTGCAATAAGTACAACACTTGAAGTCTTAACACTTTTTGGGGCGCAACAAAAACACCGTAATCTATACACTCCTGCCATCTAACGTCTTGGATTTGCAATTGTAATTGCAACTTAATGTTATACTTGCAAATTATAATGATACAACAAGATACAACAATTGGACAGCAGTTATCATAACCAGCTCATTTTTAAATGTTGCACTAGAAAGTTATTTTGTAATCATTATTGGTACCGCTTGATTCCCAGGTTCCAGGAATTGTATCTGTTCAAATGTGAACAGTACCTATGCCTATATAGAACTCTTTAAAAAAACATATTTCCTCATTCCTTAAGTGAGCCACAAGAAAGAAGCGTGCGGCGCGACCCTTGCTCTGGCACGGGGGTCAGCAACCGGTGGTTCTAGAGCCACTTTAGCGCCGCCATAGTGGTTCCATGGAGCTTTTTCAAAATGTATGAAAATGGAAAAAGATGAGGTAAAGTATATATTTTTTGTTTCAATATGGTAGGAGGACAAACATGACACAAATCTTCCCAAATGTTAGAAATCCCACTGTTTATATGAAACATGCTTCACTGATGACGGTATTTGGCAAGTGCCAATTTGTCCTATTAATTTCGTGGTCCTTTAACTAACCAGTTTCTTTACATGTACAACTTTCTCCGATGCTGCCACAGAATGACGTGTTTCATGCCACTCCTTCTTTCTCTCATTTTGTTCACCAAATGTTTTATACTGTGCGTGAATGCACAAAGGTGAGCTTTGTTGATGGTATTGACTTGTTAAAGTGCTAAACAGGCGTATTTGGTCACTGCATGACTGCAAGCTAATATATGCTAACATGCTATTTAGGCCAGCTGTATGTACATATTGCATCATTATGCCTCGTTTGTAGGTATATTTGAGCTCATTTAATTTCCTTTACTTATGTCCTCTGTCTTTTTAATTTATATTTGCATGTCTCATGACATGTTATCGTTATGTAATATTGGCTGCATTTTTAATAGTTGTTTGTGTGCCGTTACAGACCACAGCAAACGTTACCCAGCTTGCAAAGATTGTAATAAATCCACTAGAAGAAGACAGCCTGCTGTTTCCTTTAACTTGGACTATACCTTTTGTAATCGTAAGTCAGTCATTTCCAAGAGTGATCTCACCCTCTGAGAAGCCTTTGTTTTACTAATGTTTTCCAATGTTGTAAAAATGTGAAGAATACATTTTACATTTCAACATTTCTGTCAAAGATTTGCGTCAGCCTGCGACACACAGTCATTTTGATAGTAGGCGAATATAGCTAATATAAACACTTACATAATGTGTTGCCTTCATAACAAAGCTGTAATTTAATAAGGCTTTTAATTTTTTGAGGCTCCAGACAGCTTTTTTTTTTTTTTTTTTTGTCCAATATGGCTCTTTCAACATTGTGGGTTGCCGACCCCAGCTCTAGCCTGACCCCAAATCGATTGGTTTATCGATTGCTTGCTTAAGTGGTGCGCTTGCTGTGGTGATTCATTACCTAAACGGTAAAAATCCTGGACACAATTCCAATGAGAGCCAATTAGGGTGTTGCCTTCACTTACTTTTAGTGTGATGCCTTTTTGCACTTTAGGGGGATACTACATGCAGGGGCGCCCTAAAGGTGCACAGGAACATTCCAAAAAATAGTAGGTAAAACAGCAACAACTGCCCAGGAGGAGAGCGCTGGGGGGGGGGGGGGGGACAATGTATTTTTCCCGCCGTAGTGGCATTTTTAAAAATTTATTGAAAATGAAAAAAAATTGTGTACAAATATTTTTTGGGTTTTAGTATGGACACAAACCTTCCCAATTGTTAGAAAGCCCACTGTTTACTATGTTTGTGTGTATGCTTCACTGATGAGAGTATTTGGTCATTTTGTCCTATTTTTCGACGGTTCTTAAACTCACCATAGTGTGGACTGTGACGCAACAGTTTGTTTACATGTAAAATCTTCCACTCCTTTGTCTCATTTTGTCCACCAAAAGTTTTATGCTGTGCATGAATGCACAAAGGTGCGCTTTGTTGATGTTATTGACTTGTTGGAGTGCTAAGCAGGCATATTTGGTCAGTGCATGACTGCAAGCTAATCAATACTAACATGCTATTTAGGCTAGCTGTATGTACATATTGCATCATTATACCTCATTTGTAGTTATTTTTGAGCTCATTTAATATCCTTTACTTTTATCCTATTTGTATATAAATTTGTTTTGCATGTCTCATGACACATTGTCTGTATGTAATATTGACTGCATTTCAAAAAGTTGTTTGTGTGCCATGTTGTTCCAGACCACAGCAAACATTACCTAGCTTGCCAAAGATTGTAATAAATCTATTAAAAGAAGACAGCCTGCCGTTTCCTTTAACTTGGACACACACATCTATACCTTTGGCCATTAAAAGCCAGTCATTTCCAGGAGTTATCTCAACTTTTGAGTAGCCTCTGATCTACAAATGGTTTCTAATGTTGTAAAAATGTGTAGAATAATTATTACATGTCAACATTTCTGTCAACAAAGATTTGCTTCAGCCTGCGACACATAGTCATTTTGATAGTAGGCTATTATAGCCAATAAAGACACTTACGTCATGTGTTGTCTTCATTATAAGACTTATATAAGACTTTTAAAGTCATTTTGATAGGCTATTATAGCCAATATAGACACTTACATCGTGTGTTGCCTTCATTATAAGACTTACATAAGACTTTTAAAGTCATTTTGATAGTAGGCTATTATAGCCAATAAAGACACTTACGTCATGTGTTGTCTTCATTATAAGACTTATATAAGACTTTTAAAGTCATTTTGATAGGCTATTATAGCCAATATAGACACTTACATCGTGTGTTGCCTCATTATAAGACTTACATAAGACTTTTAAAGTCATTTTGATAGTAGGGTATTATAGCTAATATAAACTCTTACATCATGTGTTGCCTTTATTATAACACTTATATACCACTTTTAAAGTCATTTTGATAGTAGACTATTATAGCTAATATAGACACTTACATCATGTGTTGCCTTCATTATAAGACTTATAAACGTTTTTTTAAAGTAATTTTGATAGACTATTATAGCTAATATAGACACGTGTTGCCTTAATTATAACACTTATATAAGACTTTTAAAGTCATTTTGATAGTAGTCTATTATAGCCAATATAGACACTTACATCATGTGTTGCCTTCATTATAAGACTTATAAACGTTTTTTTTAAAGTAATTTTGATAGTAGACTATTATAGCTAATATAGACACGTGTTGCCTTAATTATAACACTTATATAAGACTTTTAAAGTCATTTTGATAGTAGTCTATTATAGCCAATATAGACACTTACATCATGTGTTGCCTTCATTATAAGACTTATATACGGCTTTTAAAGTCATTTTGATAGTAGTCTATTATAGCCAATATAGACACTTACATCATGTGTTGCCTTCATTATAAGACTTATAAACGTTTTTTAAAGTCATTTTGATAGTAGGCTATTGTAGCTAATATAGACACTTACATCATGTGTTGCCTTCATTATAACACTTACATACGGCTTTTAAAGTCATTTTGATAGTAGGCTATTATAGCCAATATAAACACTTACATCATGTGTTGCCTTCATTATAACACTTATACAAGACTTTTAAAGTAATTTTGATAGTAGTCTATTATAGCCAATATAGACACTTACATAATGTGTTGCCTTCATTATAACACTTATATACCACTTTTAAAGTCATTTTGATAATAGGCTATTATAGCCAATATAAACACTTACATCATGTGTTGCCTTCATTATAACACTTATATACCACTTTTAAAGTCATTTTGATAATAGGCTATTATAGCCAATATAAACACTTACATCATGTGTTGCCTTCATTGTAACACTTATATACCAATTTTAAAGTAATTTTGATAGTAGACTATTATAGCTAATATAGACACTTACATCATGTGTTGCCTTCATTATAACACTTACATACGGCTTTTAAAGTCATTTTGATAGTAGGCTATTATAGCCAATATAAACACTTACATCATGTGTTGCCTTCATTATACAAACCCCGTTTCCATATGAGTTGGGAAATTGTGTTAGATGTAAATATAAATGAAATACAATGATTTGCAAATCATTTTCAACCCATATTTAGTTGAATATGCTACAAAGACAACATATTTGATCTTCAAACTCATAAACATTTTTTTTTTTGCAAATAATCATTAACTTTAGAATTTGATGCCAGCAACACATGACAAAGAAGTTGGGAAAGGTGGCAATAAATACTGATAAAGTTGAGGAATGCTCATCAAACACTTATTTGGAACATCCCACAGGTGTGCAGGCTAATTGGGAACAGGTGGGTGCCATGATTGGGTATAAAAACAGCTTCCTAAAATATGCTCAGTCTTTCACAAGAAAGGATGGGGCAAGGTACACCACTTTGTCCACAACTGAGTGAGCAAATAGTCAAACAGTTTAAGAACAAAGTTTCTCAAAGTGCAATTGCAAGAAATTTAGGGATTTCAACATCTACGGTCCATAATATCATCAAAAGGTTCAGAGAATCTGGAGAAATCACTCCACGTAAGCGGCATGGCCGGAAACCAACATTGAATGACCGTGACCTTTGATCCCTCAGACGGCACTGTATCAAAAACCGACATCAATCTCTAAAGGATATCACCACATGGGGTCAGGAACACTTCAGAAAACCACTGTCACTAAATACAGTTCGTCGCTACATCTGTAAGTGCAAGTTAAAGCTCTACTATGCAAAGCGAAAGCCATTTATCAACAACACCCAGAAAGCCGCCGGCTTCTCTGGGCCTGAGCTCATCTAAGATGGACTGATACAAAGTGGAAAAGGGTTCTGTGGTCTGACGAGTCCACATTTCAAATTGTTTTTGGAAATATTCGACATCGTGTCATGCCAAAGGGGAAGCGAACCATCCAGACTGTTATTGACGCAAAGTTCAAAAGCCAGCATCTGTGATGGTATGGGGGTGCATTAGTGCCCAAGGCATGGGTAACTTACACATCTGTGAAGGCGCCATTAATGCTGAAAGGTACATACAGGTTTTGAAGCAACATATGCTGCCATCTAAGCGCTGTCTTTTTCATGGACGCCCCTGCTTATTTCAGCAAGACAATGCCAAGCCACATTCAGCACGTGTTACAAAAGCGTGGCTTCGTAAAAAAAAGAGTGCGGGTACTTTCCTGGCCCGCCTGCAGTCCAGACCTGTCTCCCATCGAAAATGTGTGGCGCATTATGAAGCGTAAAATACGACAACAGAGACCCCGGACTGTTGAACGACAGAAGCTCTACATAAAACAAGAATGGGAAAGAATTCCACTTTCAAAGCTTCAACAATTAGTTTCCTCAGTTACCAATCGTTTGAGTGTTGTTAAAAGAAAAGGCCATGTAACACAGTGATGAACATGCCGTTTCCCAACTACTTTGGCACGTGTTGCAGCCATGAAATTCTAAGTTAATTATTTTTTGCAAAAAAAAAAAAAAAGTTTATGAGTTTGAACATCAAATATCTTGTCTTTGTAGTGCATTCAATTGAATATGGGTCGAAAAGGATTTGCAAATGATTGTATTCTGTTTATATTTACATCTAACACAATTTCCCAATTCATATGGAAACGGGGTTTGTAAGACTTATATACGGCTTTTAAAGTCATTTTGCTAGTAGGCTATTATAGCCAAAATAAACACTTACATCATGTGTTGCCTTCATTATAAGACTTATATACGGCTTTTAAATTCATTTTGATAGTAGGCTATTATAGCTAATATAAACCTTACATCATGTGTTGCCTTCATTATAAGACTTATATACGGCTTTTCATTTTTTGCGGTTTCAGACCGTTTTGTTTTTGGTATTTTTGGTCCAATTTGGCTCTTTCAACGGTTTGGGTCACCGACCCCCGGGCGTGGCATATAACGCTCCAAATGTGCGGGAAAACGCCGAAAAGCGCCAAGGAATGATGAATGCTGCCGTGTGACACGCCGTTCATCCTTGATGGCAGGAAGTTGTTGAGCTCAACCTGCCTCTCATTAACCTGCCCACTCAATCCCAGACCTTTAGTGTTAATGAGGGACGGGGAATATGGAAGAATGAGTGGGCGGGCGACGACAGTGTCTATTTATTATTCATTTCAGGGTAAAATAACTCCACATGTATGCAGATGCTGCAGAACAATACATGCAAATAATTTGAATATGCAGGTTTTTAAAGTGACAGTACATTGATTTAAGCATGTTGCGTTTTGTGAGATGGTGAGTCCTCTCCACGCAAACAAACATGGATGGATTTGGGGGAAGAACTAAGAGAGAGAGCAGCTCACCTCTCGCAATGGCGAGCAGCGCCAGCATCAGCAGCCACCCTTCCTCCATCATCATCACCATCATCCTCCTCATCCTCAGCATCCCCAGCACGAAAGGTGCGCGACCGCGGAGTGATTCCTCCTTCCTCGTCTAAGTCCTCACCAGCCGAACCTTCCTTCAGCGTTTACCTGGCACCGTGACGTCATGGCGCGTCCACGCCGACGGACGGGGGGACGATCGCGCAGCTGGGGTGGGGTGAGGGGGGGTGGGAGATACACGTCTCGCGAAGGAGTCCAGGTGAGCATCCGAGCCGGGCCGAGCTCCAGCGAAGAGTGGGAAGGGAGGAAGGGGGGATGGGAGGAGGGATGGTCTGCGTGGGAGTGGCGGAAAGGCAGGATGTGTCCCCCCCCCCACCCGCCCCTCCACAGCTAACCATGTCTTCCCCCACGCAGTCACGTTATATTTTGCAGGATTCACACACGTGTTGTTGTTATTATGGCGTTATAACAGGGGTGGGCAATTCATTTTTACCGGGGGCCGCATGAGCTACCCGAGCACTGCTGGAGGGCCACATCGACAATATTTCAATTAAATTTTGCTCAATATTATTTTTGATATATACCGTAAGATAAATAATAATAATAATAATAATAATAATAATAATAATAATAATTAATAATAATAGTAATACTTCAACATAGTGTGTGTAACAGCATTCCATGACTAATATAAATAAATTAACATTAATAATAAATGACAGTAAAATAAGCACACGTATGACTGAGGAGTCATAGCGTAACTTTGTGTGGTGTTTGAGTTGTCCGACTTTTTGTGTGGCCATAAACGCACCAGTGGTTTAGTGCTATGCGTGTTGGTGACAGATGACAAGTTGGTTTTGGCCTGGTTTGTACGGCAGAAAATGACTAGTTTTTCGAGATAGAATTGTTTTACTCATGTTTTTGGTGTGGTTATGTCCGAATATAAACAGTTTTGCTCAATAAAGTGATCGATATAATTCCTGTCCTCGAAGCATCTCGATAGACGTTACAATAATTGAACGGTGTTCAATTGAACGGTGTTGACGAACACCATTAGGGCCGCTTATGGTCACTGTCACTCAAAGTTGCATTGCAAAATTCCATAGAATAAATATGTTTATTTTGTTTAGAATTCAGATGGGATTTGATTTGGTGCGCGGCATATACTTGCTGCGCGCAGCGGACGCTTGAGCAGTGAGCAATTGCGCAGGCACCCACCTTAGAGGGGACGTTGCTTTGCAGTTCATGTCTTGTTGAAAACACGGCATTCCTCATCAACTTTTCTCTTTTTAGCGTCTCGGGTGTAAACCGTGCATCACTTGTCGCTGCATGTGCACCTTCACTCGCAGGTTACACACGGACACACGCCCATAAATAATAATTTTCAAAATAAAAGCAGCACAGTTGTATTGCGCGCAGGACATAGATGTTTTTTCAACTTTATTTTGTAATTGCAGCTGTTCACATTCACTCACAACCACGCACACGCATACGTCCACACGGAAGTAATACAAATAACGATTTTCAAAACAAAAGCAGCACCGTTGTATTGCACACTCGACATAGATACTTTTTAAAATGTATTTTGTAATTTATAATTGGCCTCACGCGGGCCGGACAGGGACGCACAAAGGGCTGGATGCGGCCCGCGGGCCGCAGAATGCCCAGGTCTGCGTTATAACGATCTTGGTCACAAGATAGGTACACCAGTACAATAACACCTACAAGTAGTAGTCCTTTATTTTTCACCGTGGCCAAAAATATACACTTACAGTATAACTGCTGGCAGAAAGCTATATGATGACGTATACCAGTGGTCCCCAACCACCGGGCCGCGGCGCGGTACCGGTCCGTGGATCGATTGGTACCGGGCCGCACAAGAAATTAAAAAAATAAAAATAAATATTTTTTTTTTTTGTAATTAATTCAACATAAAAAACACAAGATACACTTACAATCAGTGCACCAACCCAGAAAACCTCCCTCCCCCATTTATACTCACTTTTTTATGACAAAAAAATAAAATAATTGTCCCATTTACTCTCTGTAAAGCACCAGTTCCATTGTCAGCAAAACAGGCCCAGAGCATAATACTACCACCACCATGCTTGACGGTAGGATGATGTATTAAACGCCTCTTCCAAACATTGCTGGGCATTGTGGCCAAACAGCTCAATTGTCATGATGAGGAGTTTTACACAGCTTACTGCGAGAATTGTTCTCTCAGGACGCAAACGGACTACTCTGGACAAGGCGTGCAGGTAAAAACATGATTTAATCTTAACTCAAAAAGTGAAAACAAAAAGGCGCACAAGGCGAAGGCACAACTTAGCGCAGGATACAAAAACTAACACTTAGGCAGAACTATGGACATGAAACAAAAAAAATTGCTAACTGTGGCATGAATAAACAAAACTTGAAGCGAACAATCGCATGAAAACAAGCATGAATCTGTGGCATGAAACGAGCATGAAACAATCAATACAGAGCATCAAAAGAACATCAACAGAGCAATGTCGCCAGGCTTAAATAGTATCTTTGATTAGAGCCCGGTGCGTGTGTCACATGAGACAGGTGAAACCAATGAGTCACCATGGTGACCAAACAAGGGACCGCAAAAACAGGAACTATGGAGTCTTAAACAAACAGAAAATAACAAAAAACATGATCCAGACCACAGATCATGACATCAATTTTGTGAAACTTGCCATGCATACTTTTGACCCAGCAGATTTGGTCACATTTTCAGTAGACCCATAATGAATTCATAAAAGAACCAAACCTCACGAAGGTTTTTTGTGACGACCAACAAGTATGTGCTCCAATCACTCTATCACAAAAAAATAAGAGTTCTAGAAATGATTGGAAACTCAACACAGCCATGACATTGTTTTTTACAAGTGTATGTAAACTTTTGACCACGACTGGAGCTGCGTTGTTATCCACCTCGTACTTGCCGTATTTTACGATTTAGAATAGATTTTTTGTTTAAACATACGTGTTCTTGTTTTACATATGGATTGTGAATGATAGGCAACATTCCAAAATAAGAGCAGTTCCACTTTAAACATCCCAATAACAATGACCCCCTTGATAGACAAGTGTTTTGCATTCATATGTTTTTATTTTTTTTGCACTTGTCTAATATAGAAAGAAAAATAACGATTCACTATTTACTGTATTGAAGTACAAGAGGTGTATCTTACAGCTCCACGAAGAGTCAAAATATTAGAAACTGGTGCAAACTATGACCACAATAACAAACATATTGTTAGATTAATTAATGTTAGTCAAAAGTCAGCATCTTTGTACAGTAAGGGCCGAATTGCTGACACAGCTTATGTACGGTATTGGCTCTCATTAGATGCATGTTCCTAATGTTGTGGCATCATTACGGTCCCTACCATTAAAAATGCAATCAATATCCACTCTATCAAGGATGTTGTCATAGTGATATTTTCCTTTTCTTGTATTTAATATACATTCCTATTCAAGCTGCATTACAGTACAGAACCTCATGGGAACAGAGCATAGGGCAACAAGGAAATTGAGCTTTTCCACCTGATTCTGATATCGCTTTTTGTGGAATTGTCATGTTCAACGCTGTTGTCTGTTAGCACAAAGAAGCAGGACTCAGCAATCATTTCCCGCCCTTGCCCTTTTGCGCTGGCCGGAGGTAATCACGTATACGCGAAGGCGGTACTGTACTGTACATCGGCGTGCGTGCTGGGAAACGGCAGGAAAAGGGGAGTCAAAAGTCAGCGCGGTGACTCACGGTGTGTGAGAGAGATGGATGCACCCAAAAGAAGTCAACAAAGTAAAGTGCGGGAAGAAGGGAGGAGGCGGTTGCCGTGGTGACTAAGATGGGAAAGCCGCGGGAGGTAGCGACCTGTTTCTCCTTGACTTTGTTTATTTTTGTCACGCTCAACCGCAGACTTCACACACACACACACACACACAAATATGCAATGCTTTGGCAATAACGTGTTTGTCTCCCGTGCTATCTTTATCCACACTTCCTCTCTCTCTCCCTCTCCTGTGCAGCGGAGTGAGCTGACCTGACAGTGCTCCTCTTCTGCACTGAGTGCTGCTGTGAGTCTCTCTCTGAATTATTTAAAAGCTGGGACCCCCACGAGTGCTTGTCTTCCCCCATCACCACCTCCAGCTCCCTGCCTCTCTCGCTCTCTCTCCCTCCCTCTCTCTCTCTCTCCTGTCCCTTTCCTTCCTTGCTGTCACTCGCTGTCTGCATGCTGGTGTTCATGTTAGCTCATCATACCAATCTTGCAATCTACTGGAGGCCATATCATGCATTACACTCAATAGATCCTAAATATTTTGTAGTTATGATTTTTTTTGTTATGGTTTCATCCTGACCAGGGGGACTAAATGTGGCCCGATGGCCATTTTTTTTGGTCAGTAGCTTGTTTTTTTAAAGCCCCAGAAGTATTTGGCCACCTGCCTTGACTCACATATAAACTTGAAGTGCCATCCCATTCCTAACCCATAGGGTTCAATATGATGTCGGTCCACGTTTTGCAGCTATTACAGCTTCAACTCTTCTGGGAAGGCTGTCCACAAGGTTGCGAAATGGGTTTATAGGAATCTTTGACCATTGTTCCAAAAGCGCATTGGTGAGGTCACACACTGATGTTGGTCGAGAAGGCCTGGCTCTCAGTCTCTGTTCTAATTCATCCCAAAGGTGTTCTATCAGGTTCAGGTCAGGACTCTGTGCAGGCCAGTCAAGTTCATGCACACCAGACTCTGTCATCCATGTCTTTATGGACCTTGCTTTGTGCACTGGTGCACAGCATACTTGCCAACCTTGAGACCTCCGAATTTGGGAGATGGGGAGGTTTGGGGGGGCGAGGTTGAGGTGAAGGCAGCATACCCCTCCCCCTTTGAGCTGTCCTGGATGAAATGAAATTCTTTTTTTCCAATCATTTTTGGAACTTGCAAGCGTACTTCTTCTTCTTACTCGTCGTCGCCATGTCTCTTTTTGTCATGTCTGTGTGATCATGTTTCGTTTTAGTCATGTTCGGTTTTGTTTTTGGACTCTTTGTGCACTTTTGTTTTTTTTGTCACCATAGCAACCCATTAGTTTTCACCTGTCATGTCACGCACCTGTTTCCACTGATCATGTCCCTGCTATTTAAGCCTGTCTGTTTCTGTTGTTCGGCGCGGTGACATTATCTATCCATCCCTGCTACTGCTACCCATGATATTCCTGTCTGCCATAGTTTTCATGCTGTTCCATGCCAAGTAAGTTTTTGTTTATTGTTCATAGTTTCTGCTTTTGTGCAAGTTTTGTTTCATTAGTCAAGTTTGTTCTCCGCCATTGTGCGCGCCTTTTGTTTGCTTCCTTTTTTTGTAGTTTGTTAGTGTTTTAATAAATCATGTACTTACATTCATGTCTTGCCCGCGCCAACTTTCCGTTGCATTCCGGGAAAACACAACAACCCATAGTCCACGTATTGACACTTCTTCGTTCTTCTGCTTCGTCTCCTTCTTGTTGTGTGTGCAGTTGTGCACTGAGCTCCAAAAGCCGTAGATGTTATTGTAGCGTCCCGGAAGAGTTAGTGCTGCGAGGGGTTCTGGGTATTTGTTCTGTTGTGTTTATGTTGTGTTACGGTGCGGATGTTCTCCCGAAATGTGTTTGTCATTCTTTTTTGGTGTGGGTTCACAGTGTGGCGCATATTAGTAACAATGTTAAAGTTGTTTATACGGCTACCCTTGGTGTGACCTGTATGGCTGTTGATCAAGTATGCTTTACATTCACTTGTGTGTGTGTGTGTGTGTGCTTGAAATGTGTGATGAAAATGTATAAAAAAAATGAATATTCCGTAGAGTAAAAACATTAAATATTGAAAGTACAAAACTCAATATAATACCAAAAAAGTAGAATTTGGTAAAAAGACACAAATGAACATTTGACCATTACGTAGTGCAATTCTCTGCACCTGTATACCAAAATACAGACTGAAAGAACTTGAGATAAAACTGTTAGCAAGTTTTGGGCAAAAAAAGGACCTGCAGTCATGTAACACTTTTAAAACCAGTCCTGAATGACATTCGGACATTAAAATTGCATTTGTGTACAAATATTGGGGTATTTTCTTAAGCCAATTGTAAATATGCAAGCAAGAATAAAATTATCACAAAAACTTTGTGTTACATTGAGGTTCTACTGAGAAGACAAAAGCTGTCTTTGAAACCTACTCCACTTTTTAGGGGGGGAAGCAAGATGAAGGTGTTCCTGTTTTCTCTCATGTATGGTAATCAACAAAAAGATATTGTTCTAACCCAAGGACTTCAAAGCGGAGAGATGGCAGGATCTGCCCAATTTCCAGACGACCTCTTTTTAAAGTATTTTACAAACTCTTTTTGAACTATTTTATGGACCTCTTTTTGAAGTATTTTACGAACTCTTCTGTGAACTTTTTGCGACCTTTGTCCTTTGGAAACAGCGGTGGCCATGTGGTCGGGGAGGGTCCAAAATAAAAGGAGGCGGCGTGCAATCTTTTGGCAGAGCGTGAAAGGGTACGGTGTACAGACGACTCTCCTCAATATTGAGTCCAAATTGAATTCTGTCTCTGTTTAATTCTTTGCCTCTTGTCTTGTTTAATAGATGTCGTCAGTGTTTGAACCTGACACAACCATCCATCAATATAGCTCTTGTCTCAAAGTAGGTGTACTGTCACGACCTGTCACATCACGCCGTGACTTATTTGGAGGTTCTTGGTTGTGCTCCCGTGCATAGTATTTTAGTTCTTGTCTTGCACTCCTATTTTGGTGGCTTTTCCTGTCTTGTTGGTATTTTCCTGTAGCAGATTCATGTCTTCCTTGAGTGCTATTCCCCGCACCTGCTTTGGTTTAGTAATCAAGAATATTTGAGTCGTTGCTATCTTTTTTTGTGTAGACATTGTTGATTGTCATGTCATGTACGGATGTACTTTGTGGATGGTGTCTCTGTAAGTCATTGCTGTCGTCCAGCATTCTGTTTTTGTTTACTTTGTAGCCAGTTCAGTTTTAGTTTCGTTTTGCATAGCCATCCCTAAGCTTCAATGCCTTTTCTTAGGGGCTCTTACCTTTTTTTTTTTTTTGGTTTAAGCGTTAGACACCTTTTTACCTGCACACTGCCTCCCGCTGTCGTCTGCATATTGTGATCATGACAAACCATCGTCGTCTCACACGATGTGTTCCCGACATCTACAAAGCAATTAGCTACCGGCTTCCACCTACTGATATGGAAGAGTATTGCACGGTTACTCTGCCGAGCTCTAGACAGCACCGACACTCAACAACGGCACATTATTTGCGGATTATAATTACTGGTTTTTCAAAAAATATTTTTAACCCAAATGGGTGAAACTGCATATTCTCCACACAGTGGTTGAAAAACACTGCTCTACTGCATGTTTGAAAACATAGCAAAACGCGACAACATGAATATGCAGTCAATGATTGAGTGTCTCCATGGTGAAAGCCTCGTATAGTGAAGTGAAGTGTGATGTGAATTATATTTATATAGCGCTATTCTCTAGTGACTCAAAGCGCTTTTTACATAGTGAAACCCAGTATCTAAATTACATTTAAACCAGTGTGGGTGGCACTGGGAGCAGGTGGGTAAAGTGTCTTGCCCAAGGACACAACAGCAGTGACTAGGATGGCAGAAGCGGGGACCGAACCTGGAACCCTCAAGTTGCTGGCACGGCCACTCTACCAACCGAGCAATACCGCCCCGTATAGTCCACACAAAAACCCTTATTCAAATAAGGTGGTCTGCACCGTCTTTAGATAACATGCCCACTAGTAGTACACATCATTTTTATTGTTTGCACTTGGAGAATACATTTAAAAGTATTTTATGTCCACATCATTAAAATAGAAAAAAGTATACCTGAACTTTTTAAATTATTTTTCAAAAAGCTAAGTCTGGGGATAGTGTAAACCTCTTTGCAGTCACAATGTTCCCTGCTATAGAAAACACCTTCTCACTAGGCACTGAAATGCGTTGCTATCATGGCAATATGAGAGTATTTACACTCTTTTTCTTTATCTTTTTTTAATGTTTTATTTATTGCATTCATTTGTTTTGGGGGGGGGCATTACCTATTGTGACTAGGATATTAGTATTAGGTAGAGATGTCCGATAATGGCTTTTTTGCCGATATTCCGATATTGTCCAACTCTTAATTACCGATTCCGATATCAACCGATACCGATATATACAGTCGTGGAATTAACACATTATTATGCTTAATTTTGTTGTGATGCCCCGCTGGATGCATTAAACAATGTAACAAGGTTTTCCAAAATAAATCAACTCAATTTATGGAAAAAAGAATGCCAACATGGCACTGCCATATTTATTATTGAAGTCACAAAGTGCATTATTTTTTTTAACATGCCTCAAAACAGCAGCTTGGAATTTGGGACATGCTCTCTCTGAGAGAGCATGAGGAGGTTGAGGTGGGCGGGGTTGGGGGGGTAGAGAGTAGCGGGGGGTGTATATTGTAGCGTCCCGGAAGAGTTAGTGCTGCAAGGGGTTCTGGGTATTAATTCTGTTGTGTTTATGTTGTGTTACTGTGCGGATGTTCTCCCGAAATGTGTTTGTCATTCTTGTTTGGTGTGGGTTCACAGTGTGGCGCATATTTGTAACAGTGTTAAAGTTGTTTATACGGTCACCCTCAGTGTGACCTGTATGGCTGTTGACCAAGTATGCGTCGCATTCACTTGTGTGTGTGAAAAGTCGTAGATATTATGTGATTGGGCCGGCACGCAAATGCAGTGCCTTTAAGGCACGCCCACAATATTGTTGTCTGGGTGGAAATCGGGAGATATTCGAGAGAATGGTTGCCCCGGGAGATTTTCGGGAGGGGCACTGAAATTCGGGAGTCTCCCGGGAAAATCGGGAGGGTTGGCAAGTATGACTGAGAGACTGAGGACCAATCCCTGGCATAAATGATGGAATCGCCAGACCTAGAGAATGTTACTCAGTTGTTTAATTTTGTAGAAAAGCGTGTTTTTATTCCAGCCGGCACGTTAATACACTGACACACAACATCCGGATTCCCATCATGCATTGCTTCCAAACTACGGCAAGTAGTAATGTCCAAAAACATACACTACCATTCAAAAGTTTGGGGTCACGTTGAAATGTCCTTATTTTTGAAGGAAAAGCACTGTACTTTTCAATGAAGATAACTTTAAACTAGTCTTAACTTTAAATAAATACACTCTATACATTGCTAATGTGGTAAATGACTATTCTAGCTGCAAATGTCTGGTTTTTGGTGCAATATCTACATAGGTGTATAGAGGCCCATTTCCAGCAACTATCACTCCAGTGTTCTAATGGTACAATGTGTTTGCTCATTGGCTCAGAAGGCTAATTGATGATTAGAAAACCCTCGTGCAATCATGTTCACACATCTGAAAACAGTTTAGCTCGTTACAGAAGCTACAAAACTGACCTTCCTTTGAGCAGATTGAGTTTCTGGAGCATCACATTTGTGGGGTCAATTAAAGTTAAGTTAAAGTAAAAGTACCAATGATTGTCACACACACACACTATGTGTGGTGAAATGTGTCCTCTGCATTTGACCCATCCCCTTGTTCACCTCCTGTTAAACGCTCAAAATGGCCAGAAAAAGAGAACTTTCATCTGAAACTCGACAGTCTATTCTTGTTCTTAGAAATGAAGGCTATTCCACAAAATTGTTTGGGTGACCCCAAACTTTTGAACGGTAGTGTAAAAGAGACGAAGCAGAAGAACGAAGAAGTGACATGGCGACGACGAGTAAGAAGAAGAGGTACGCTTGCAAGTTCCAAAATGATTGGAAAAATATAATTTCAGTTCATCCAGGACAGCTCGAAGGGGAAGGGGTATGCTGCCTGCACATTTTGTAGATCAGGGGCCGTATTTATCAAGCTTCTTAGAATTACTCCTAAGAAGTCTGCTAAGAGTTGACTTAAGAGTAAATAAATTATTCGCTGAAAGCTGCACTTAAAAGTTAGTTATCAAGCGTCTTACTCACACTTTCAGCGAAGTGTAGGACTGAATCTTAAGTGTCACACTCAGAGCTGAATCACGACATTACTATGTGCCGTAAACGTAATTTTAGGTGACGTCATTTCTGTGTCCATAGAAATGACCAATCACGGAAGGGAATCCCTTGTCTAAGAATAAAGAAATATCTTAGAAATATTTAAGTGGACAATGGGAGTGTATATTTTGACAATAAACTACAAAATAATACAAAACAAACAAACAATATTGACAATGAATCAAAAATAAATGTTTCCTTTTTGTTGCACCTTTCCTGCTTCCTGCTCCCAGACCGTAGTCGAAGAGCGCAGGGGAAACATTTCTCCAGGGCCAATGTATGCTCGGGGCAACACCCTTCACTTTACCCGGTAGTGGGTCTCCACAGCGGACGACTTTAGAGTGAATGATGAGTCCGGCGATTAGTTGCAAATCTTGCTTTATTATTGCTCGCACACAGCCAATCCAACACAAAACAAACTAGTCCCCGCTCGCACTCACGCTACCGTTCCCTCTCTTCTCTCGCCCACACACTCACTGACGTCACTCTCCTCACATGCTGTCACCTATTAAAGGGCCACACACACACATACGCTACTCTCATAACATTTTCTTTCCAATTCATTAATTAGGCAACTAATTTGAAACTGGTGTGGGTGGCTCTATATATACTAGCACACTGCAGCCACATGCAGAAATCAACAAGGAATCGAAAATGATTAAATCTGTGACAAAAATAATACCCGCTCTGTCTAAACGATACCGTTTGATCAGCTGCTCGTCATCAAACAAAGCCAGGACATCCTTCCGCTCCCTGAACGTTCGCGCACATCTCTCTCGCCTCAGTGCCACCTGCTGGCAACTCCTAACCACTTAGGACACCTCTGAAGGTCTCTTAAATATCGTGGAGAGTAGGAGTGATTCTTAGACTTAAGAAAGTTGATAAATAGCTTTTATTCTTAAGTTTGAGAGTAGGACTAAATTTCGCAAATTCTCAGGACTTAAGTGTAAAATGGCACTCTAAGACGCTTGATAAATACGGCCCCAGACTTCTCCATTGAACACGGTGGCCGAATGGATATACTCATTCATGAAGGGATTATTTATTTATATATATATGTATATATATATATGAGAAATACTTACATCTTACTTACAAATATATACACCCCCCGCTACCACCCTCCACCTCAATACACCCCCACTCCCCCACCCCCCAATCTCCCGAATTCGGAGGTCTCCATGTTGGCAAGTATGTCGACCATACGATGGCAAATACCCCGGTATTTTTAAGTCGTATCGCAGTATACGGTTTAGAACGGTATTTTAAACAAATTGTTTAGTTTAAACTGAACACCACATGACTGTTACTACCAGAGTTCTTAAACTATTTCCTAAAAAGTATTTAATTATGGCTACCGGTTACTTAACCAAAAAAGTAATTTGATTAGTCATACAATTGCTTTTCAATACATGTAATTAATTACTAGGGAAAGTAATTCATCCGTAACTTAAAAAAACTTTAAATATGTCATATGCAGTTGAGAGAAGTTTCATATGAGAGCATTGTGTGCGTGCCTGTGTGTACCTTTAAAAGGCAGTGTCTGTTGCCACGCAAGGTGTGAGGTGTATATATATATATATATATATATATATATATATATATATATATATATATATATATATATATACACTACCGTTCAAAAGTTTGGGGTCACCCAAACAATTTTGTGGAATAGCCTTCATTTCTAAGAACAAGAATAGACTGTCGAGTTTCAGATGAAAGTTCTCTTTTTCTGGCCATTTTGAGCGTTTAATTGACCCCAAAAATGTGATGCTCCAGAAACTCAATCTGCTCAAAGGAAGGTCAGTTTTGTAGCTTCTGTAACGAGCTAAACTGTTTTCAGATGTGTGAACATGATTGCACAAGGGTTTTCTAATCATCAATTAGCCTTCCGAGCCAATGAGCAAACACATTGTACCATTAGAACACTGGAGTGATAGTTTCTGGAAATGGGCCTCTATACACCTATGTAGATATTGCACCAAAAACCAGACATTTGCAGCTAGAATAGTCATTTACCACATTAGCAATGTATAGAGTGTATTTATTTGAAGTTAAGACTAGTTTAAAGTTATCTTCATTGAAAAGTACAGTGCTTTTCCTTCAAAAATAAGGACATTTCAATGTGACCCCAAACTTTTGAACGGTAGTGTATATATATATAAGAAATACTTAAAAATATATACCCC
>NC_084750.1:28702498-28722786 GCF_033978785.1 Entelurus aequoreus | reverse complement strand
AAGCATGTTTAGCTATTCCTCGTCCTGCAGGGATGATACTTGTAAGAAACTTACTTTATTTGTCGCCATGGAGACAAGGATTAGTGATTTAGAAGTAGCTAAAACACTGCTGACTGTGGCTGGTCTTTAGCCGCTAGCTAGCTAGCCATGTCTTAAAGCACCTCTTCCTGAGGGCGTTTCAGTGTTAGAACTTCACCTTAATCGTTAGTTTTTAGGCCAAAATTCGTCCGTTCTGCCTTTTCTGTCTACACACTGTGTCTGCTTGTAAGTACTCCGTGATTGTGCGCTGCCGTACATGCTCGTCTGCTCATAAAACCAGCAATGTCACGACGTGACAACAACGGGTGCTTTTCAGAGGCGGTATAGTACCGAATATGATTCATTAGTATCGCGGTACTATACTAATACCGGTATACCGTACAACCCTACTATGATGTATAATGGGATGCTGTGTGTCATAAAGCATGTGCGACATTATTTCTTGTTTTCTATAAACACTAACAAAAGTACAGGAGTAATATGGTTATCCACTTATTAGTGCAGTGGTACACGTGCATGCGCAACATTCACGTTCAGGCTTGGGCAATTATTTTGGCCACATTCGGCCCCCGGGCCTTAATTTGCCCAGGTCTGGTGTAAGTGAGTGCATGTGAACGATAACACGTTAAAAAAATTAACACGTAATTATCAACTTTAGGGTTTTTTAACCTTTCCTGAATTGTGTATGTATATATATTTTTTGTTAATTATTTCAATTTTAAATATTTTTGGGGAAAATATTGCATATTTTATGTGTTTGCCATATTAAAAAAATATAGTTTTCTTTGACAAAAAAGGCATAACACAAACAAACAAGAAAATATTTAAAAAATGATAACAACTTATAATTGACAGATAGATCTGAAGTTGATTCTCAAACTGTGGTGGTTGTACGCTCATCTAGTGGTACGCCAAAGAATCACTTCATTGAATATTCACACACAGTCTTACTGTTCAAACTGTCTGTAATCTTACAGTGGCCAAAAATATTAAATATACTTGTTAAATAAAACCTCTGCCTTGCTTTTAATGAATATTTAGGCCGACTACGCTACTGTAATTTAATGCTGTTCTTGGAGAGCTGAGTGATTTCTGAGGTGGTTAAGAACCACTCATCTAAAGACTTAATGGTTGGAAGTAAAAAAAAAAAAATGTATGAATAAATGTATAATGTATATATGTTTAACACTTTTATGAGCTGGCCCTTTTGGGTCCCCAAAAATTTTAGTGGGAATTAAAAAACAAAAAACTGTCCAAGTCGAACAATTGTTCTGTGAGGTTTCAGGAAGTATGGGGTGGTTTCCTAAAAATGTCAAAGAGACTGATCTCAAATTTAACCACGATTGAACAGTGATTGGAAAGTAAAAGTAATTGAACGGTAGATAATTGATGAGCCTTTTGTCTGCTTTTGTGTATTGCTGCATAGTGTAGAGTGGTTTCATGTCAATATTTGCCTGTACTTTTTTTTTGTCTCGTTTATTTTTTAATTTTATTTTATATATAGTTTTTTGGGGGTTACTTGTTTGGTGGAGAAAAAAAAAAACATTTGACATGTGTTTAATTGTATTTCTGGACTGTATATGTCAAAAATCCAATAAATACATTTTTTTTTGTTGTTTTTTTAAACTCTCCTTGCTCAAAAAATAATAATGAATTAAAATGAATGGTTTTACAAATTATTGACATATTTAAAGCTCCAAGTACTTCACTTACAAATGTTTTGGGGGATAAAAAATATATTTAGTTATTGCCTTCATAAACAGGGTTTTCTTTGACAAAAAGCTCATAAAACATTTTTTATTTTTTTTACTTTCTATCGACATATTAACCTGAAGTTGATCTAGAGATTCACTGTAAGCGTTTAATTAAATAATAATAATTATTGATTTATTTTTAACATTTTTATGAGTGAAACCCTTTTGGCCCCCCCGTAACTTATTTTTAGGGGAGCCCTAAAAGTAAAAAAAAAAATCTTTATTTTGGTTTTGATCATGAAAAATATCAAAATGCTTAAATATTTTAGTGTGCGGGCCTTATTGGAAAAAGTTTGGACGCCCCTGCTTTCCAGGTATGTTATAGTGTGCACTGAGTTCCATCATGCTAATAACAGGTGCATGTTTTCTACACTTGTGCTGCACATCCAGTAATAATGGCTAACACCAGGAGTCTGCTTCATTAGGGTAATGTTACAAAAAGCCAAAGAAAAAGCAAAATGCATGTACAATTGCTCTGAATTAAGGCTTAAGTGCGTTCGAACCCCGGCCGAGTCATACCAAAGACTATAAGAATGGGACCCATTACCTCCCTGCTTGGCACTCAGCATCAAGGGTTGGAATTGGGGGTTAAATCACCAAAAATGATTCCCGGGCGCGTACACCGCTGCTGCTCACTGCTCTCCTCACCTCCCAGGGGGTGATCCAGGGTGATGGGTCAAATGCAGAGAATAATTTCGCCACACCGAGTGCGTGTGTGACAATCATTGGTACTTTAACTTTAATTTTAACTTTAATCTTTAGGAATAATTGTTAGAAAGAAAACAACATAAATCTCCGGGTGCTCACTGCGACTTCAGCAGCAGATTTATTTCTTTAGTTTTGAACCAGGGGAGACAGGGCCTTCTCTGTGGTCGGCCCTAAACTCTGGAACACTCTGCCCCTCCATGTTCAAACTGCTTCCACAGTGGAGTGTTTTAAGTCTCGTCTTAAGACCCACTTTTATTCTTTGGCTTTTAACACTACGTGAGTTGTGTGGTCTTCTGTCCTCTGTTGTCCTCTGTGTTTTTTTTTATAAATTTTGATGTCTATTTTACTGTTTTAATTGGTTTTACCCTTTAAAATCGTTTTTAATCATATTTATTTTTTATATTGTTTCTGTATTGGTTTTCTATTCATTTATTCTTTGTTTTTATTCAGTCATTGGTGTAGCATAATATTGTTTTTAATATCGTTTTTAATATTGTTTTTAACATGGCTGTGCAGCACTTTGGAAACATTCTTGTTGTGTAAATGTGCTATATAAATAAAGTGGATTGAATTCCGAAAGATGCATTTTTAAGGGAGGTTTGACTTTGGAGGTTCCACTGTAATCACAAGTGTAGTGTAAATCGGGAAGGCCAGATGCAGTCATTTGAGTGAATGGGGTTACTCGTTTAAGCAGCTTTATCAGAATCTATGTCTTCATTTGATTGGTGATGGATGAACTTTCACTCCACTCACATTCAAGTTATCATGACCACACTTTTCTGGCTCCCGCATGGATTCAAATCCACCAAAAAGAAAAAAATCCTTGAGTATACGCGTTGTGCAACTTAGTAGCATGTACGTTCAGTGCAACCGTTGCACCACATGCTGCAGGGTCATGTGCTCGGCTCCGGTGAAAGGCAGTCTGTGCGTGCAGTAGTGCTGGACCAGCTCAGGGATGCTGGAGAAGACACAGCTGCTCTGATCGAGAGTGTAGCCCAGACCTTTGCTGCTCTTAGTCTGGGCAACGATGATGTGCACACAACTCTGACTGGTCCTGACAAATGAGAAGAGACAAAAGCATCATCGGTTAGAACGGCAACTTGGGATGAAAAACATTATCCGTATCTGGCGGCAAGGGCCAGGCGATATGGCTGAAAACTGTATCGAGTGTTTTATATCGGTCGATATCGATAATTGTTGATATTTTTTATGACCTGTCAGAAATAAGGACTATGCGAAAAATACAAACTCCAAAACCAGTGAAGTTGGCACGTTGTGTAAACCGTAAATAAAAACAAAATATAATGATATTTGCAAATCCTTTTAACTTATATTCAATTAAATAGACTGCAAAGACAAGTGTGGGGCTCTCGCTCCTCCGGGTTCCTTGGACCACCAATGACGGACATGACAGCTGCATTCATCTTGGCGAACAATAATTTTTTTGCAATAAATGTTCGTTGGGACCTTTTCCAGTCATTTTCTGTCCGTCTCCTTCTCGCTCGAGCACATGAATGGTTTCTCCCAGAGTGTCCGTGTGTCACCAACCGCCATCACCAACAACAACAACAACAACACTTTCTGCTTCCCGACTGCTGCCTCTAACAGAGCGACAGGTGATCAGACAAACACTCACAGCTGTGTCATCTACGCACCTGCCGCTGATCTCGAAGCCAATCCTGGCACACCCCGTTTCGCAGCAGGCCCGCAAGTCACGCCCCCCCCACAACAAGATACTTAACGTTCAAACTGGAAAACGTTATTTTCTGCAAATATTAGCTCATTTGGAATTTGATGCCTGCAACATGTTTCAAAAAAGCTGGCACAAGTGGCAAAAAAGACTGAGAAAGTTGAGGAATGCTCATCAAACACTTATTTGGAACATCCCGCAGGTGAACAGGCTAATTGGGAACAGGTGGGTGCCATGATTGGGTATAAAAGCAGCTTCCATGAAATGCTCAGTCGTTCACAAACAAGGATGGGGCGAGGGTCACCACTTTGTGAACAAATGCGTGAGCAAATTGTCGAACAGTTTAAGAACAACATTTCTCAACGAGCTATTGCAAGGAATTTAGGGATTTCGCCATCTCCGGTCCGTAATATCATCAAAAGGTTCGGAGAATCTGGAGAAATCACTGCATGTAAGCGATGATATGGACCTTCGATCCCTCAGGCGGTACTGCATCAAAAACCGACTTTAGTGTGTAAAGGATATCACGTCATGGGCTCAGGAACACTTCAGAAAACCACTGTCAGTAACTACAGTTAGTTGCTACATCTGTTAGTGGAAGTTAAAACTCTACTATGCAAAGTTAAAGCCATTTATCAACAACACCCAGAAACGCCGCCAGCCTTACTTGGCCCGAGCTCATCTAAGATGGACTGATGATAAGTGGAAAAGTGTTCTGTGGTCTGACAAGTCCACATTTCAATTTGTTTTTGGAAATTGTGGAGGTCGTGTGTTCCGGACCAAAGAGGAAAAGAACCATCCGGATTGTTATAGGCGCAGAGTTCAAAAGCCAGCATCTGTGAGGGTATGGGGGTGTATTAGTGCCCAAGGCATGGGTAACTTACACATCTGTGAAGGCACCATTAATGCTGAAAGATACATAGAGGTTTTTTAGCAACATATGTTGCCATCCAAGCAACGTTATCATGGACGCCCCTGCTTATTTCAGCAAGACAATGCCAAGCCACGTGGTACAACAGCGTGGCTTCATATGTAAAAGAGTGCGGGTACTAGACTGGCCTGCCTGTAGTCCAGACCTGTCTCCCATTGAAAATGTGTGGTGCATTATGAAGCCTAAAATACCACAAAGGAGACCCCCGGACTGTTGAACAACTTAAGCTGTACATCAAGCAAGAATGGGAAAGAATTCCACCTGAGAAGCTTCAAAAATGTGTCTCCTCAGTTCCCAAACATTTACTGAGTGTTGTTAAAAGGAAAGGCCATGTAACACAGTGGTGAACATGCCCTTTCCCAACTACTTTGGCACGTGTTGCAGCCATGAAATTCTAAGTTAATTATTATTTGCAAAAAAAAAATAAAGTTTATGAGTTTGAACATCAAATATCTTGTCTTTGTAGTGCATTCAATTGAATATGGGTTGAAAAGGATTTGCAAATCATTGTATTCCGTTTATATTTACATCTAACACAATTTCCCAACTCATATGGAAACGGGGTTTGTAGTCAACACAAGCGACATCAGTGGGTTGTCAACACAAAGAGGTTCCGCCGTGCCGACGCCGCAATCACGCACACTCACTTGAGAGCGATGGAGTACTTGCTGGTTCCTGATTCGCTGTCTCTCACCAGGAAGCTGGCTTCCCTGCAGCGCTGCAGCTGAGCCTCAGCCTGCTGCCGACTCACACTGCCATGGTACCAGCTGGGAGGAGACGCCATCCAGAGACATATGGAGACAAGAAAATGAGCGAAGGTGAGACGCCATAAGTCAGAAGACAAACAACAGTAGAGAAGGCGCGTGGAAGGCGGCGTCGGCCTCGGTTTATATAAACAGCTGTCGTTACACAAAATGACATTTAGTGGCTACAAGAGAGGAATAAACGCCAACCCGCTGCGAGCATGTTCCCACTGATTCCATTTCCATAGAAAGGCCATGCTTAATGAGATGGAGAGAAGCATTTTACACTTGAAGTCCCACCTAAATTAAGTGCACAGCACTGCGGCACACTCAAGCACGCCATGTTGTGTTATCCTTACATTGTTGTTCTTGTAATAACAATACATTAAACAGTCATGGGCTGAAGTGAGAGTGTCATTCACCAACTTCCTCACTAAAATTTAGTTTATTTTTGCCATGCTTTTAATTTGAAGCTTACTTTGCACTGAACAGTATGGGAAGCTCGTTTTTTGCCACTGAAAGAAGAAACTAATAACATATTTCATTTATTCAACAGGAAATTGTAAAAGCAAACAGTTGTGTTACAGTTAATGGTGCCTTACTCGGTTAAAAAAAACATGGTAAATCAGAGTCAAAAGATAGAGAAAAATAAACATAATTACTAGGGATGTCCGATAATGGCTTTTTGCCGATATCCGATATTCCGATATTGTCCAACTCTTAATTACCGATACCGATATCAACCGATACCGTTATATACAGTCGTGGAATTAACACATTATTATGCCTAATTTGGACAACCAGGTATGGTGAAGATAAGGTCCTTTTTAAAAAAATTAATGAAATAAGATAAATAAATTAAAAACATTTTCTTGAATAAAAAAAAGTAAAACAATATAAAAACAGTTACATAGAAACTAGTAATTAATGAAAATGAATAAAATGAACTGTTAAAGGTTAGTACTATTAGTGGACCAGCAGCACGCACAATCATGTGTGCTTACGGACTGTATCCCTTGCAGACTGTATTGATATATATTGATATATAATGTAGGAACCAGAATATTAATAACAGAAAGAAACAACCCTTTTGTGTGAATGAGTGTAAATGGGGGAGGGAGTTTTTTTGGGTTGGTGCACTAATTGTAAGTGTATCTTGTGTTTTTTATGTTGATTTAATAAAAAAAACAAAAAAACAAAAAACAAAACGATACCGATAATAAATAAACCGATACCGATAATTTCCGATATTACATTTTAAAGCATTTATCGGCCGATAAATGCATCTCTAATCATTACAAAATTAAAAAGTTACAATTATGAGATAAAACATGGTTATGCAATTCTAAACAAGTTAACGATCTACAGCAGGTGTATCAAACTTGTTTTAGCTCAGGGGCCTCAGGGAGGAACATCTGTGCACACGCGGGTCGCACTATTAAAATCATGGCATTAAAAGAAACAAAAAATAAAGACAACTTCAGATTGTTTTCTTTGTCTTACTTTGGCCAAGAATAGAACAAACCCATTCTGAAAATATTACAATAAAAATGTTGAAAAAAAGTTTAGATCCATGTAGGAAAGAAGAAAGTGAATGAATGTTTATAACTAGAGATGTCCGATAATGGCTTTTTTTGCCGATATTCCGATATTGTCCAACTCTTAATTACTGATTCCGATATCAACCGATACCGATATATACAGTCGTGGAATTAACACATTATTATGCCTAATTTTGTTGTGATGCCCCGCTGGATGCATTAAACAATGTAACAAGGTTTTCCAAAATAAATCAACTCAAGTTATGGAAAAAAAATGCCAACATGGCACTGCCATATTTATTACTGAAGTCACAAAGTGCATTAATTTTTTAAAACATGCCTCAAAACAGCAGCTTGGAATTTGGGACATGCTCTCCCTGAGAGAGCATGAGGAGGTTGAGGTGGGCGGGGTTAGTGGGTGGGGTTTTTAGGGGGTAGCGGGGGGTGTATATTGTAGCGTCCCAGAAGAGTTAGTGCTGCAAGGGGTTCTGGGTATTTGTTCTGTTGTGTGTATGTTGTGTTACGGTGCGGATGTTCTCCCGAAATGTGTTTGTCATTCTTGTTTGGTGTGGGTTCACAGTGTGGCGCGTATTTGTAACAGTGTTAAAGTTGTTCACACGGTCACTCTCAGTGTGACCTGTATGGCTGTTGACCAAGTATGCATGCATTCACTTGTGTGTGCGAAAAGCCGTAGATATTATGTGATTGGGCCGGCACGCAAAGGCAGTGCCTTTAAGGTTTATTGGCGCTCTGTACTTCTCCCTACGTCCGTATTATCGGACATCTCTATTTATAACGGAATACATTTACATATGCTTAAAAATGCGTTTTCTTTTGTTTTGTTTTTTAATTAATTAACGTTTATGACAACCTTTTTCCAAAACACAATATAGAATGTGAAATATAACAGGAAAATGCATACATTTATCAATGTTTTCAAAACAGTTACAAAAAAGTGGGACCCCAAAAATCTACCGTGGGGCCCCATTTTTATGACTTGATGGGGTCCCTGGGACCCCATTTTGAGAATTCCTAGCACCATCACTGATGGAGTATTGGTGCGTGCAAAACAGCAGTAGGAGGCTGTGGCCTGCGGGCCGGTTCTAATACTAATCAAATATCATCCCGGGGGCCATAGATAATTAATTCGCGGGCTAGATTTGGCCCGTGGCCCTTGACTATGACATGGCTGATCTGCAAGTATGTAATGATTGTACTGGAAGAAGAAAACGGCACTGAGGCACTTGCACAGTTTGTATTTTCATCTTATACTTTTGATTTTGAATCTCAAAATTTCAACTTTTATCTCATAATTTGTCATTTGTATCTTTTTATGCATTTCATAGACTTTGTGCCTCCTAATTACATTTTTTCATCTCATAATTAGGGCCCAAGCAGCAGAGCAAGTACAGCAGTTGCAATGCAGAGAAATTGCTCTGTTTATTATTATTATTTATTATTATTCCGCCGGTTTGGACGCCTTTTCGAGGTCCTTAACATCCACGAAAAGTCCCCAAAGGCGAGTCAATTTTTATATGTTGGCGGTCCCGAAATAGAAATTTCAAAATCGGCTCTCCAGTTTCAACTCCTATTTCATAATTTAGAAATGTTATCTCATAATTCCGTCTTTTTATCTAATTATTTTGACTTTTATCTTCAAATTTAAACGTTCATCACATAATTGTAATTTTTAATCTCATAGTTTTAACTTTTATCTTATAATTTCGACTTTTTCCAATAAGTTAGACCAGGCCTGGGCAATTTTTTTGACTCAGGGGGCCAAATTTAGACAAAAAAAAGTGTGTCTTGGGGCCGGTATATGTATTTTTAGGAACACTAATGTCTGATTGAATGCTAAAAACGTTATGACAGACCGCCTTAAAAATTGGAATGGAATTTTACGTTTTTCTACTGAATGAGACACCCAGAATGTACATGAAAATAAAGAAGTGAGATTTACAATATTAACTATGAACGATAAAACACTGAATATTGACAACATATGAACGTCACACCCCCTCTCGATTGACATATTTTATAATCAAGTGAAACACAACAAAAATGCAACAAACACAGAGAAATATGAACGCGTAGGGTAAAAAATAAACCCACCTACAATCTGATACATCTGATATATCACTAAGCTTTAGAACTTTGTTGTAAAAATCTCCTTCCGCGTCTGTCCCTGACACCTGTATTTCAGGCTGGCCGTCCTGGAAACACTCTGTGGAAACGCTCCCCACCCACACTGCTTGGTGCCTTGTCTGAGCTGCTGTGACGTAGATTACCATAGTAACTAATTAGATTACCATAGTAACTAGTATAACATGCAAAAGCGCAGATTCCAACCATTGAAATACTTTGTATGGTTCAAGACATACGGTCATTTGAAAACATCACTGCACATCATAATGGCAGCTACAGTTTCCATCTTAAAGGTGTAAAAAAATTAGATGGAGAGAAGCATTTTGTGGCTCCCGGGCCTTAATTTGCCCAGGTCTGCATTAGACTTCATCTCTTTTTTTAACTTTTATCTTACAGTTTACACCAGGGGTGTCAAACTCAAATACAGAGTGGGCCAAAATTTAAAACTGAACAAAGCCACGGGCCAAGGATGAACAAATTAACCTTTTAATAGGGACCCAAACAAGTTTTGCATTGAATATTGAACAAGCAAGGCTTATATAACTTTATAGTGACATGCAAAATCGAGTTTCAAATAATAATAATAATAATAAAAAAATATCAATGGCATATCAAATACAATTTAAATAAAAATGTAATGCCTCTTTTCTATTTGCAGCCTTCTGAGGTAAATATCAACATTAACTTTTTCCACAGGCTAATACATTTGAAAATAAAATAACGATGAATAAACCAACCATTCAGGACTTTAAATTGCTCAGTTTGCAACACACTGATCTAATCTGAAGTGCCCAAGCCAGATACCTGCCATCTTTTCTTGGATGCTAGTTCATTAATATCGGGGCTCAGGCTTTGAGCTGAGGCAACCTTCATTATCCAACCAAGGTGTTCATCAGTCATTATATCTCGTCCACCCGGACCACAGTCTTGGGGGCATGCCTTAAAGGCACTGCCTTTAACGTCCTCTACGAGCTGACGTCACGTCCGCTTTTCATCCATTCTAACGTGTCTAAGAGTTAGAGCTGCAAAGGATTCTGGGTATGTGTTCTGTTGTGTTTATGTTGTGTTACGGTGCGGATGTTCTTCCGAAATGGGTTTGTCATTCTTGTTTGGTGTGGGTTCACAGTGTGGCGTATATTTCTAACAGTGTTAAAGTTGTTTATACGGCTACCCTCAGTGTAACCTGTATCGCTGTTGATCAAGTATGCGTTGCATTCACTTGTGTGTGCGTGCAGAAGCCGCACATATTATGTGACTGGGCCAGCACTCGTTGGACTGGATGAAAAGCGGACGTGACGATTTTTCGGGAGGGGCACTGAAATTTGGGAGTCTCCCGGGAGGGTTGGCAAGTATGAGAATTAGCGGTGAATGCCGTCTTACCGCGGCACAGCCGCTGTATATAAACGGCGGGCCAGCTCTAGTGTTAATTTGATATCGCCTCAAGGGCCAGAGTTTGACACCCATGGTTTAAACTGTCATCTCATAATTTTGACTTCTTATATCCTCATTTAAACTTACATTTCATAATTTCTCCTAATTTACTCTATTTATCACATAGTTTTGACTTTTGTACCCCATAATTTTGACTTAATATCTCACAAGTTGTTTTTTTTTATCTCATAATTATAGCTTTTTACTTAATAATTTCTTAATTTTTTTTTTCCTTCCCATGGAAATATATTGTGAAGGGTGGGGAGACTATGTCTCCCAACTGTCATGAGAACGCCTCGGGATCCTCCAGGAGGAGCTGGATGAAGTAGCTGGGGAGAGGGAAGTCTGGGCTTCTCTGCTTAGGCTGCTGCCCCCGCGACCCGACTTTGGATAAGCAGAAGAAGATAAGTGGGAAGGAGGGATATCGGAAACGGACCTCCATAGAACAGGAAGTCACAATGTGCATGTTTGTATATAGATAGTATAGTTAAGTTGCTATTGTTAAAGGACTACAGTACTGAAGTACCAATACCAAAACTACAACACACGTTGACATAAACGGCCGCATTTTTCATTGAAAACGTTTTATGTCGACATAAGCATGTGGATGTCAACTATGGAGTTGAGTTACAAAACCCAAAACCAGTGAAGTTGGCAAGTTGTGTAATTCGTAAATAAAAACAGAATACAATGATTTGCAAATCCTTTTCAATTTATATTTAATTGAATGGACTGCAAAGACAAGTTATTTAATGATTGAACTGAGAAACATAATTTTTTTTTTGGCAAATAATCATTAACTTAGAATTTAATGGCAGCAACACATTGCAAAAAAGTTGGCACAGGGGCATTTTTACCACTGTGTTACATGGCCTTTCCTTTTAACAACACTCAGTAAACGTTTGGGAACTGAGGAGACCAATTTTTTAAGTTTTTCAGGTGGAATTATTTCCCATTCTTGCTTGATGTACAGCTTAAGTTGTTCAACAGTCTCAGTTGTCGTATTTTAATGCGCCACACATTTTCAATTCGAGACAGGTCTGGACTACAGGCAGGCCAGTCTAGTACCCGCACTCTTTTACTATGAAGCCACGCTGTTGTGACAAGTGGCTTGGCATTATCTTGCTGATAACTTTGCTTGGATGGCAACATGTGTTAAACCTGTCTATACCTTTCAGCATTAATCACAGATATATAAGTTACTAATGCATTGGGCACTAATTACCAGTGATTTCTCCAGATTCTTTGAACCTTTTGATGACATTACGGACCGTAGATGGTGAAATCCCTAAATTCCTTGCAATAGCTCGTTGAGAAATGTTGGTTTTGAACTGTTCCACAATTTGCTCACGCATTTGTTCACAAAGTGGTGACCCTCGCCCCATCCTTGTTTGTGAATGACTGAGCATTTCATGGAAGCTGCTTTTTATACCCCATCATGGCACCCACCTGTTCCCAATTAGCCTGTTTACATGTGGGATGTTCCAAATAAGTGTTTTATGAGCATTCCTCAACTTTCTCAGTCTTTTTTGGCACTTGTGCCAGCTTTTTTGAAACATGTTACAGGCATCAAATTCCAAACGAGCTGATATTTGCGAGAAAAAAAACAAAGTTTACCAGTTTGAACGTTAAGTATCTTGTCTTTGCAGTCTACTCAATTGAATATAGGTTGAAAAGGATTTGCAAATCTTTGTAGACTGTTTTTATTTACCATTTACACAACGTGCCAACTTCCCTGGTTTTGGGTTTTGTAAAGAGATGTCCGATAATATCGGACTGCCGATATTATTGGCCGATAAATGTTTTAAAATGTAATATCGGAAATTATTGGTATCGGTTTCAAAAATATCGGTATCGGTTTCAAAAAGTACAATTTATGACTTTTTAAAACGCCACTGTACGGAGTGGTACACGGGCGTAGGGAGAAGTACAGAGCGCCAATAAACCTTAAAGGCACTGCCTTTGCGTGCCGGCCCAATCACATAATATCTACGGCTTTTCACACACACAAGTGAATGCAAGTCATACTTGGTCAACGGCCATACAGGTCACACTGAGGGTGCCAGTATAAACAACTTTAACACTGTTACAAATATGTGCCACACTGTGAACCCACACCAACCAAGAATGACAAACACATTTCGGGAGAAAATCCGCACCGTAACACAACATAAACACAACAGAACAAATACCCAGAACCCCTTGCAGAATTAACTCTTCCGGGAAGCTACAATATACAATACACCCCCGCTACCCCCCACCTCAACCTCCTCATGCTCTCTCAGGGAGAGCATGTCCCAAATTCCAAGATGCTGTTTTGAGGCATGTTAAAAAAAATAATGCACTTTGTGACTTCAATAATAAATATGGCATTGTCATGTTGGCATTTTTTTCCATAACTTGAGTTGATTTATTTTGGAAAACCTTGTTACATTGTTTAATGCATCACAACAAAATTAGGCATAATAATGTGTTAATTCCACGACTGTGTATATTGGTATCGGTTGATATCGGTATCAGTAATTAAGAGTTCGACAATATCGGATATCGGTAAAAAAGCCATTATCGGACATCTCTAGTTTTGTATTAAGTGGAACTGAAGTCACCCAAGATTTGGTTGGACTAACATTTGTTTTGAGAGTTGTTATTCTTCCTTGAGAAACTTAGATGTATATCTCAAGTAAATAGAATGGATAAACGCTTTCCTTCTCACCTCTGCTTGTCCAGCGGCAGGCTCGAGTCCACTTTGGCCACCTCCCCATCCAGTGGGGCGCTGGCCGAGGTAGGAGAGGAAGGTTTGTTGGGGCTGGAGGAGGGCGACAGTTTGAGAGTAGGGAATGAAGGCGATGTCGTCGTTATCGGGGAGAGTTTAAGAATAGGTGACGACGGAAAGGATGGCGAGGAGGAGGAGGAGGACGAAGAGGTGGAGACGAGTGTCTTATGGCTCCAGTTCTTCTGTCTCAGAGTGTGGTTCTGCTGCTGGCGGATTGAGATGGAAGCATTTTCTTTGGCGGCCGAACAATCCACGGCTTCAAACTGAGCTGCAGAGACACAATGTTAGTGTTTCACAATAAAAGCCCACCAGCCAGCAGAGTAAACATAAGTCATTCATTAGCTTCCTCTGTAAAGCAAACAGATAATTGTCATTGGATTAGAGTAGAAAGACCACACCCTAACAAGCCCCTCCACCCTGGTCACCAGCATGCCCGCCTACCTGACAGGGCTCGAACAATGTCCTCCTTCCGCCACTCCCAGGGCAGCTCGTACTCTCCGGCCGGACGGATGTCAGACTCTGGACGGGTGACAGGGATCCACACGCCCTGGCTGTCGCCCTCCAGTCTGCCTTCGTACGGCGTGTCGTAGATATTCTGCGGCGGGGACAGCTTCCCCTCCTCTGGCTTCCTCTCCGCCTGGCCTCGGTCCAGCAGAACGCACACTTTGAGGAGGTCTTTGGAGCCCCGTCTGCGAACTTCTGCGATAAAACAGCCATGCTTATCTTTCCCTTCGTCTGTCATCGGGATTACGCAACAACGGCGACAGAAAGTGAACACGCCCTTGTTGAAACAAGCTTTTAGTGGAGTAGAAACGCAATGCATGCAAAAATGATGTGACATATAAGCTTGTATAAAAACATTTGGAAACACTTTAGTATGAGGAGCATATTCTAAGTAACAAAGACTTAAAGGCCTACTGAAACCTACTACTACCGACCACGCAGTCTGATAGTTTATATATCAATGATGAAATCTTAACATTGCAACACATGCCAATACGGCCGGTTAACTTATAAAGTGCAATTTTAAATTTCCCGGCAAACTTCCGGCTGAAATCGTTTCGATATGATGACGGTTGCGCGTGACGTCAACTGTTGAAGCGAAAGTATTCGGAGCCCATTGAATCCAATACAAAAAGCTCTGTTTTCATTTCAAAATTCCACAGTATTCTGGACATCTGTGTTGGTGAATCTTTTGCAATTTGTTTAATGAACAATGGAGACTGCAAAGAAGAAAGTTGTAGGTGGGATCGGTGTATTAGCGGCGGACTACAGCAACACAACCAGGAGGACTTTGAGATGGATAGCAGACGGGCTAGCTGAACGATCTCACCTTGACTTCCTCCGTCTCCGGGCCGCCGACCGCATCGGTGATCGGGTGAAGTCCTTCGTCGTACCGTCGATCGCTGGAACGCAGGTGAGCACGGGTCGTGATGAGCAGATGAGAGCTGGCGTAGGTGCAGAGCTAATGTTTTTAGCATAGCTCTGTCGAGGTTCCGTAGCTAAGTTAGCTTCAATGGCGTCGTTAGCAAGAGCATTGCTAAGCTTTGCCAAGCTGGAAAGCATTAACCGTGTAGTTACAGGTCCATGGTTTAATAGTATTGTTGATTTTCTGTCTATCCTTCCAGTCAGGGGTTTATTTATTTTGTTTCTATCTGCAGTTAAGCCCGATGCTATCACGTTAGCTCCATAGCTAAAGTGCTTCGCCGATGTATTGTCGTGGAGATAAAAGTCACTGTGAATGTTCATTTCGCGTTCTCGACTCTCATTTTCAAGAGGATATAGTATCAGAGGTGGTTTAAAATACAAATCCGTGATCCACAATAGAAAAAGGAGAGAGTGTGGAATCCAATGAACCCTTGTACCTAAGTTACGGTCAGAGCGAAAAAAGATACGTCCTGCACTGCACGCTAGTCCTTCACTTTCACGTTCCTCATCCACGAATCTTTCATCCTCGCTCAAATTAATGGGGTAATCGTCGCTTTCTCGGTCCGAATCGCTCTCGCTGCATTGAAAACAATAGGAAAATGTGAGCAGCCCTTCCTCCAGTGACATCACGCTACTTCCGGTAGGGGCAAGGCTTTTTTTTATCAGAGACCAAAAGTTGCAAACTTTATCGTCGTTGTTCTCTACTAAATCCTTTCAGCAAAAATATGGCAATATCGCGAAATTATCAACTATGACACATAGAATGGATCTGCTATCCAAGTTTAAATAAAACAATGTAATTTCAGTAGGCCTTTAATTTGGAGTAGGGTTGCAACAACTAATCGATTAAAATCGATTATAAAAATAGTTGGCAATTAATTTAGTCATCGATTTGTTGGATCTATGCTATGCGCATGCGCAGAGGCAATTTTTTTATTTAATTTTTTTATTTATATAAACCTTTATTTATAAACTGCAACATGTACAAACAGCTGAGAAACAATAATCAAAATAAGTATGGTGCCAGTATGCTGTTTTTTTCCCCAATAAAATACTGGAAAGGATAGAAATGTAGTTTGTCTCTTTTATCCAAATATTAATCGATTAGTCGAAGTAATAATCGATGGATTAATCGATTATCAAATTAATCGTTAGTTGCAGCCCTAATTTAGAGTTATTTGGACACTAGGGGAACATATTCTAAGTACCCTAACCCTAACCTTATTGAGGGAAGACTCTTAGTTAATGTCTTACTGGTTGTATAATAAGGCCATGCAGAATAAGGCATTAATAAGTACTTAATAATGACCCATTAAGAAACAATATGTTACTAATTTGCATGTTAATAAGCAACTAATTAATGGTGAATATGTTCCCCATACTAAAGTGTTACCAAACATTTTATTAAAAGAACAAATACATTAACATTAAGCTGCTAAATTACAATGTTATTCTGGCAATGCTTACTTAATGGGGACATGGCTCTGTTTACACAGTCACCTTTAGGGGACCTCTGACGGTATGGGGACAAAAAAACAGGTCCCCTAAAGGGAAACCTTTTTAAATGAAAAATTTGGTCCCCATGAACCATATTAACTCTTTTTCCCCCAGGGTCCCCAGTAAGAATGATCAGCACATTACTTCACCAATCCAGACACGTTTAAAGACATGTATGAGCTAACTGGGCAGTGGCCATTTCACCAAATTTTTTCTATGCCTCCACAACCTGTAGAAAGGGTGGTCCCCACAAGTGATGATCAAAAACTTGGTCCCCCTTCCAAATTATAACCAGTAATTTTAAAAAATAGTTTTTACTAATGCATTCATGTTAAAAGTGCAATTTTAATGTTGATGATGTACATTTATCAAACAAAAAGAATGAAGGTTATGGCAAGCTGAAACATTGTGGTTTATTCCAGCAAAAATACGCATTAAGGCAAAAAAAAAGTGTGTTTTATCCTATTACTAATACTTACCATTTAATAGATTACTCAGCTACTGAAATAATCAATAGCTGCGTCATAAGTGGTTCTATTGTTTATCTATAGCTGATGGACAGATGGAAAGGGGACCTCTACTTCAGGGGTATGTATCTAAAGTGTTTTGTTAGCCCCACAGCATATTGTCGAAATAAAATAGTAACGTATTTTTCGGACTATAAGGCGCACTTAAAATCCTTTCATTTTCTCAAAACTCGACAGTGCGCCTTATAACCCGGTGCGCCTTATGTACGGAATAATTTTGGTTGTACTGACCGACCTCAAAGCTATTTTATTTGGTACATGGTGTAACGATAAGTGTGACCAGTAGATGGCAGTCACACATAAGTGATATGTGTGGTTTGCTATATGACTTAAGTAAACAACACCAACATTTTATATGTTACATTGAAAATATAGAACATTACACACGGCGCTCAAAAATGTATCAAAATGTTTTAGTACGACTTTGGTAAGATATGAAGCCGCACCTCTTGATGGATTGTACTGCGCTTCAACATAGGAGTATTATTAAGGTGTGTGTATAAGATAAGACATATTATCTGGTGTTTTGTTTCGCAATATTATGCAAAAGCAATTTTTCTTATCTTCCGGTACCTGCTGATCTGTATTTGGGATCTGCATAAGTCCTGAAAATGTACGCAAGTCCGCCTTTGTAGTCCGTGACGCAGTAGTCAATAAGCTTCTTCTTTTTCTCTATCTTCTTATGTGACATTCATCGTCGACTGTTGCCATTTCTAATATAAAATAGTGTAAAGTTCTTACTAGATATTATTATCTGCGGTTGGGGGAGTGGCCGTGCCAGCAATCTGAGGGTTCCTGGCTCAATCCCCACCTTCTACCAACCTGGTCACGTCCGTTGTGTCCTTGAGCAAGACACTTCACCCTTGCTCCTGATGGGTCATGGTTAGGGCCTTGCATGGCAGCTCCCGCCATCAGTGTGCGAATGTGTGTGTGAATGGGTGAATGTGGAAATACTGTCAAAGCGCTTTGAGTACCTTGAAGGTAGAAAAGCGCTATACAAGTATAACCCATTTACCATTTTATCGGCAGATAAATGCTTTAAAATGTAATATCGGAAATTATCGGTATCGGTTACAAAATTATCGGTATCGGTTTAAAAAAGTATAATTTTTGAATTTTTAAAATGCCGCCGTGTACACGGACATAGGGAGAAGTACAGAGCGCCAATAAACCTTAAAGGCACTTCCTTTGCGTGCCGGCCAAATCACATAATATCTACCGCTTTTCACACACACAAGTGAATGCAATGCATTCTTGGTCAACAGCCATACAGGTCACACTGAGTGTAGCCCTATAAACAACTTTAACACTGTTACAAATATGCGCCACATTGTGAACCCACACCAAACAAGAATGACAAAACACATTTCGGGAGAACATCCGCACCGTAACACAACATAAACACGACAGAACAAATACCCAGAACCCCTTGCAGCACTAATTCTTCCGGGACGCTACAATACACCCCCCCCCCCCCCCCGCTAACCCATAACCTCCCCCACCTCAACCTCTTCATGCTCTCTCAGGGAGAGCATGTCCCAAATTCCAAGCTGCTGTGTACGGCTGCTGTGACTTCAATAATAAATATGGCAGTGCCATGTTGGCATTTTTTTCCATAACTTGAGTTGATTTATTTTGGAAAACCTTGTTACATTGTTTAATGCATCCAGCGGGGCATCACAACAAAATTAGGCATAATAATGTGTTAATTCCACGACTGTATATATCGGTATCGGTTGATATCGGAATCGGTAATTTAGAGTTGGACAATATCGGAATATCGGATATTCGGCAAAAAAGCCATTATCGGACATCTCTAGTTTCTAGTAATACTCACATACATACATTAATTCAGGCATTTTTAGACATTTTGCATGTTTGGTTTGGAGTTATGTTTAAATAACTGTCACATTGAGTGTGACAGTAACACTGTCATATTGAGTAAAAAACTAATTTTTGTATTTGCAAACCTTACAAAATCACCTGATTCTAGTAAAACTCACATATATACCGTATTTTTCAGACTATAAGTCGCAGGTTTTTTTTCCTAGTTTGGCCGGGGGTGCGACTTATACTCAGGAGCGACTTATGTGTGAAATTATTAACACATTACCGTAAAATATCAAATAATATTATTTAGCTCATTCACGTAAGAGACTAGACGTATAAGATTTCATCGGATTTAGCGATTAGGAGTGACAGATTGTTTGGTAAATATATAGCATGTTCTATATGTTATAGTTATTTGAATGACTCTTACCATAATATGTTATGTTAACATACCAGGGACGTTCTCAGTTGGTTATTTATGCGTCATATAACGTACACTTATTTAGCCTGTTGTTCACTATTCTTTATGTATTTTAAATTGCCTTTCAAATGTTTATTCTTGGTGTTGGGTTTTATCAAATAAATTTCCCCAAAAAATGGGGAATCATCCAGTGCGACTTATATATTTTTTTTTCCTTCTTTATTATGCATTTTCGGCCGGTGCGACTTATACTCCGGAGCGACTTATACTCCGAAAAATACGGTACATTAATACAGGCATTTTTAGACATTTTGACCCATTTTTCACAGAAATGACACCTGTGGCTCTCTCAAAACCATGTTTTTAGTTTTTGATGAGTTGCTCGACGTAGACGAGTTAAAGCAAACTAAAGAACAGGAACAAACAAAGTCCAAGGGGGTCTTTGTGTTGGTGACAGAGATAAAAAGATTGACTACATCCTGAACCGTGTCGCTAGTTGGAATGCGACTCGTGTTTCTCGGCGGTGCGGCAGGTAGCCTGCTTGTCTGCGCTATTGTGAGAGCAAACAATGGAGTTACAGGAAGAAAAGGTCAACGCTGCTGCGGATTGAACCAATGACCACCTACTTCTGACTGCGGGGAAGTGATTTGGTGCAGAGGGGGGCCAGCTTTCCTTGTTTTGGGGTGCTTTGTCTGGATATTGTTACACTCTGTTAACACATAAAGTGTGTGTGTGTGTGTGTGTGTGTGTGTGTGTGTGTGTGTGTGTGTGTGTGTGTGTGTGTGTGTGTGTGTGTGTGTGTGTGTGTGTGTGTGTGTGTGTGTGTGTGT
>NC_084750.1:28689998-28697498 GCF_033978785.1 Entelurus aequoreus | reverse complement strand
ATGTTTTCCTCGCTCTACTTGTGTGTTAAAGTGATTGGAGGAGAAATGGAAAGCCAAAGTGGAAGACCTCCTGACCTGTGATGATGACCTGGGCATCGTAAGGCTCCATGTAACCGTCGTTGACGCCGGCTCTCTCCGCCTCTCTCTGCTCTTTAGTTTTCTCTGCGTCGAAAGGATCGGCGTAGTCCTCCAGGATGATCAGCTAGGAGAATATGATCTTATTACAGATGATTTACTACATATTTTTTATTTATTTTCTATTTTTTTTTCACATTCTCAAACGATTCAACTTTTATGCAATTCACACTTTTACCGTGCACTAGAATCACAGCTAACGAGTTTCATTGGTTCTGGCTCGTAACCCAAAATACTCTCAAATCAATCAATTAATCCATTCCGGGTCTCCAGAAACACCACAATTTTAACATGTAACATGCTTTTAAAAGGAAAAACAAACTTTTGGATAGTGAATATCATATAAAACAATACAATTGAACGGACTACAAACAACTGCAGTAGTTTTATGAAGTAATAATCATGTACAACATTTACTTCAGAAAATATACTTCTTATGCTGCTTCTCGGTCAAACACACTATCAGCAGCTTCTCGATATTTTCATGTATATGGGATAGGCTCCAGCACCCCCCCACGATCACGAGAGGGACAAGCGGTGGAAAATGGATGGATAAATGGCTATATAACCGCAGTTACGGGCTTATTTTAATTTTTAGGCTCATAACCTGAATTTTTGCTCTCGGCCTACTGCATAACAATTAGCCAAAAGACAGCTGGCATCCTGAAAAACAGGTGAACTGGGAAACTTGTAAGCTAAGGTCTTACTGTAACTTCCAATTTTCTATGACACAATACCCTTTGATCTTCAGAATTCCCATGACTTCCATATTTTTGAACCAATGCCCAAAGCATTCAGGCTAGCTATCTCCACACTCCTGAAATTCACATCTTTCCTGAAATTCCACATTTTCCGGGCCAAAAAAATCCTATTAAATGACTGAAATTCTTACACATTTTTCAAACCGTTTCAATATCAAAACATTCATCTTCAATTTTTCAAATTTTTCAAAATGTCCTTTTTTCGCAGAACACAATTCCTTCTGATCTTAAGAACTCTTCACTCCCACATTGTGAATGGTATATATATATATATATATATATATATATGTATATATATATATATATATGTATATATATATATATATATATATATATATATATATATATATATATATATATATATATATATATATATATATATATATATATATATATATATATATATATAATATATATATATTTATATTATATATATATATATATATATATATATATATTATATATATATATATATATATATATATATATATTTGTGTCAAAGAAAATGTGGACTTGCAGAAAAAAAAATTTACTTTTCAGATGTGGTCGATATATATATATATATATATATTATATATATATATATATATATATATATATATATATATATATATATATATATATATATATATATATATATATATATATATATATATATATATATATATATATATATATATATATATATATATAAAATAAGATTTATTGAACGATTTATTGAATGCATTATTTATATAATGACACATTTAAGCAATGTCTTAATAATGTATTTATTTATTTTGACCCATTTGAACCTTGTCAGTATGGAGGGTCAACATTTAATAAATGAATACATCTTTAAATAATTACTTAAATGTGTTATTGAATAATTATAACTGTATTTAAATACAGAAATGTGTCATTAATTGAATGTAATATATATATATATATATATATATATATATATATATATATATATATATATATATATATATATATATATATACACACACACACACATATGCATATATATATATACACACATATGCATATTATATATATATATATATATATATATATATATATATATATATATATATATATTATATATATATATATATATATATATATATATATATATATATACACACATATGCATATATATATTTTTATTTTATTATTTTTACATATATATGTATGTATGTATGTATGTATGTATGTATGTATGTATGTACATACATATACACGTTAGGGCAGGAAAAAACACAGAGGCTATTTCATCCCTTACAAGCCTGTTTTGCAGGTTTCCCTGCTCTTCAGGGGATATACAAACATATATATAAACATATATTTAAATATATATATTTTTGTGTGTATGTTTTTCCTTTCTTACTGTAGTTTTGATTGCAGATCTTCCATCTTCACTCTCAGGCTTCTTCTGCTCACTTATGTCGTCGAGTTTGTGCGTCTTGTCCTGCTTGTCCACTTTAATCATCCTGCTGATGTAAGCTTGAGCTAAGCTGGACGTCCTGCTGACCTGCGTCTTCTCTTCCGGTGCTTCCACCTTGCTGGGGTTCTTATTGCGGCTTTTCGGGGCCAGAGTTTCCCACACGGTTCCACCGGCAGAACCGCTGTTGATGTTGTTGTTGCGGCCCAACTCCGTGGCCGAATTCTTCCTGGCCCTCCCGGTCAGCAAGGCCGCCACTCCGCTGTCTTTACGCGCGTTTCCCTTCAGGCTGTCCCGGGAGAATGACGCCTTGTGGCGGGTTGGTGGACCGGATTCGGACGCAGAGCGCGCTCGTTCGCTCCCGTTCTTCAAGTTGATGGGGAAATCTCTGAACCATTTTGCCATGATCGCCAAATCTTCGCAAGGGACCGTTGAAAAAGTCACTGGGATTGCGCGTCAACTTTACGCACTGAATGAGCCGTCCTGGTGCGTCTTGGCTGGCATGTAGACACGCGGGGCCTTCTCGTCCGCCCGCACCTGCGCAGTGACAACTATCCCCGCAGTTTGAAAAGTAACTTTTCAAGAGCGAACACTCGAAAAAACTGGAAGTTTTTCTTGGAGCCAAGTGAAGATCCCATTACCGATGCGTGAGACGGTGCTTGCAGCTGGTCGACCACGCAACAAGTGATATTAGGACGGAAGAGGAAAAGTTGTAAGTGCAGTTGCTGCTTTTAGAGGCTCTGTGAGAGCGGGTGGGCAGGGCCATAACAATATCGATATAGTCGATACCAAGTATCATTGTCGGATCGATACAAGTTTATTGAGCTTTAAAATTGCACGGATTTTTTTAGAGCTCTCATTTTATGGTCGGATAGGTCGATCCAAATATCAACACCACTGGTAGTATCAGTATTAGATTGATACTATCAAGGTGAGATCGAAATTTGCTTATACAGTATTAGTTTTGCAGATCCGTAGTAAGGTGGGTGGGTCGATCCAAATATCGAAGATGGGATCGGTAATTGCGCTTCAGCTCGATCCAAATATCAACACCAGTGGTAGTATCGGTATTTGATTGATACTATCAATGTTAGATCGAAAATTGCTTATACAGTATTAGTTTTCCAGATCTGTAGTAGGGTGGGTGGGACGATCCAAACATCGATACTAATGGTAGTGTCAGTATCTGACTACCGGGATGAGTTTGGTAATTGCACTGACTTGTTTCAGAGCGCTCATGTAATGTGAGCCTGTTGGCAGGTCAATCCAATGATCGATATATTTGATACCAAGTTTACAGTATGTATACATATACTATTATACTACAAGTTTGTAGTATAATAAATATTCAAACATGTTTATCTATTATACTGTAACCTTGATATCTATTATATCAAATTGACAGGGCCCTAGTGTGTGAATGTGAGTGTGAATGTTGTCTGTCTATCTGTGTTGGCCCTGCGATGAGGTGGCAACTTGTCCAGGGTGTACCCCGCCTTCCGCCCGATTGTAGCTGAGATAGGCTCCAGCGCCCCCCGCGACCCCGAAGGGAATAAGCGGTAGAAAATGGATGGATGAATGGACAGGAAAACATTTTTTAGAGCGCTCATATGGTCGTATATGGGTCGATTCAAATATCAATAGGAGTGGTATAGTGTCATTATTAAGTTGATAGATAGTAGCAAGGTGAAATTGCACATAAAGTTTCAGTTTTGGAGATCCGTGGTGGGGAGGTTGGGTTGATACAAATATCGCTACCCATAGTAGTGTCAGTATCTGACTAGGGTGATGAGATCGGTAATTGCGCAGACTAGTTTCACAGCACACGTGCGAGCGGGCGGGCAGGTCAATATAATCGATACCAAGGTTATAGTATCATTGTCGGACCGAGACTAGTTTATTGAGCTTTAAAATTGTACAGATTTTTTAGAGCTCTCATGTTATGGTCAGATGGGTCGATCCAAATATCAACACCAGTGGTAGTATCAGTATTAGAGTGATACTATCAAGGTCAGATCGCAAATTGCTTATACAGTATTAGTTTTGCAGATCTGTAGTAAGGTGGGTGGGTCGATCCAAATATCGACACTAATGGTGGTGATGCAAGCCTGTTGGCAGATCAATCAAATGATCGATGTATTTGATACCAAGTTTACAGTATATGTATACATATAATATTATACTACAAGTTTGTAGTATAATTGCACATACAGTATTAGTTTTGGAGATCCGTGGTGGGGGTGGGTTGATCCAAATATCGATACCAATAGTCGTATCGGAATCTGACTAGGGTGATGAGGTCGGTATATAATCGATACCAAGGTTATAGTATCATTGTCGGATCGGGACTAGTTTATTGAGCTTTAAAATTGCACAGACTTTTTAGAGCTCTCGTGTTATGGTCGGATGGGTCGATTCAAATATCAACACCAGTGGTAGTATCAGTATTAGATTGATACTATCAAGGTTAGATCGAAAATTGCTTATACAGTATTAGTTTTGCAGATCCGTAGTAGGGTGGGTGGGTCGATCCAAATATCGATACTAATTTGTAGTGTCAGTATCTGACTAGGGTGATGAAATCGGTAATTGCGCTGACTAGTTTCAGAGCGCACATGTTGTGTAAGTGGGCAGGTTGATCGAATTATCGATATAGTTGATGCCAAGGTTATAATATCATTGTCGACTCGATATTAGTTGATTGTGCTTTAAAATTGCACAGATTTTTTAGAGCTCTCATGTTATGGTCGGGTGGGTCGGTCCAAATATCAACACCAGTGGTAGTATCATGATACTACCACTGGTGTTGATATTTGGATAGTATGATGACGATGATAGTATCAATCTAATACTGCAGTATTAGATTGATACTATCAAGCCAGGTGAGATCGAACATTGCTTATACAGTATTAGTTTTGCAGATCCGTAGTAGGGTGGGTGGGTCGATCCAAATATCGATACTAATGGTAGTGTCAGTATCTGACTAGGGTGATGAGATCGGTTATTGCGCTGGCTAGTTTCAGAGTGCACATGTGCGAGCGGGCGGGCAGGTCGATCCAATTATCGATATAGTCGTTTCCAAGGTTATAGTATCATTGTCGGATCGATAGTAGTTTATTGAGCTTTAAAATTGCACTGATTTTTTAGAACTCTCGTGTTATGGTCGGATGGGTCAATCTAAATATCAACACCAGTGGTAGTATCAGTATTAGATTGATACTATCAAGCCAGCTGAGATCGAAAATTGCTTATACAGTATTAGTTTTGCAGATCCGTAGTAGGGTGGGTGGGTCGATCCAAATATCGATACTAATGGTAGTGTCAGTATCTGACTAGGGTGATGAGATCGGTGATTGCGCTGGACTAGTTTCAGAGCACACATGTTGTGCGAGCGGGCGCGAAGGTCGATGCAATTATCGAAATAGTCGATACCAAGGTTATAATATCATTGTCGGATCGATACTAGTTTATTGAGCTTTAAAATTGCACAGATTTTTTTAAAGCTCTCATGTTATGGTCGGATAGGTTGATCCAAATATCAACACTACTGGTAGTATCAGTATTAGATTGATACTATCAAGGTGAGATCGAAAATTGCTAATACAGTATTAGTTTTGCAGATCCTTAGTTGGGTGGGTGGATCGATCCAAATATCGATACTAATTTGTAGTGTCAGTATCTGACTAGGGCGATGAGATCGGTTATTGCACTGTTGCTGAGATAGGCTCCAGCACCCCCCGCGACCCCGAAAGAGATAAGCGGTAGGAAATGGATGGATGGATGGATATCGGTAGTTTCAGAGCGCACATGTTGTGCGAGCGGGAGGGCAGGGTGATCCAATTATCAATATAGTCGATACCAAGGTTATAATATCATTGTCAGCTCGATATTAGTTTATTGAGCTTTAAAATTCCACAGATTTTTTAGAGCTCTCATGGTCCGGTGTAAATATCAACACCAGTGGTAGTATCAGTATTAGATTGATACTATCAAGCCAGGTGAGATCGAACATTGCCTATACAGTATTAGTTTTGCAGATCCGTAGTAGGGTGGGTGGATCGATCCAAATATCGATACTAATTTGTAGTGTCAGTATCTGACTAGGGCGATGAGATCGGTTATTGCACTGTTGCTGAGATAGGCTCCAGCACCACCCGCGACCCCGAAAGAGATAAGCGGTAGGAAATGGATGGATGGATGGATATCGGTAGTTTCAGAGCGCACATGTTGTGCGAGCGGGAGGGCAGGGTGATCCAATTATCAATATAGTCGATACCAAGGTTATAATATCATTGTCAGCTCGATATTAGTTTATTGAGCTTTAAAATTCCACAGATTTTTTAGAGCTCTCATGGTCGGGTGTAAATATCAACACCAGTGGTAGTATCAGTATTAAATTGATACTATCAAGCCAGGTGAGATCGAACATTGCCTATACAGTATTAGTTTTGCAGATCCGTAGTAGGGTGGGTGGATCGATCCAAATATCGATACTAATTTGTAGTGTCAGTATCTGACTAGGGCGATGAGATCGGTTATTGCACTGTTGCTGAGATAGGCTCCAGCACCCCCCGCGACCCCGAAAGAGATAAGCGGTAGGAAATGGATGGATGGATGGATATCGGTAGTTTCAGAGCGCACATGTTGTGCGAGCGGGAGGGCAGGGTGATCCAATTATCAATATAGTCGATACCAAGGTTATAATATCATTGTCGGCTCGATATTAGTTTATTGAGCTTTAAAATTCCACAGATTTTTTAGAGCTCTCATGGTCGGGTGTAAATATCAACACCAGTGGTAGTATCAGTATTAGATTGATACTATCAAGCCAGGTGAGATCGAACATTGCCTATACAGTATTAGTTTTGCAGATCCGTAGTAGGGTGGGTCGATCGATCCAAATATCGATACTAATTTGTAGTGTCAGTATCTGACTAGGGTGATGAGATCGGTAATTGCGCTGACTAGTTTCAGAGCGCACATGTTGTGCGAGCGGGCGGGCAGGTCGATCCAATTATCGATATAGTTGATGCCAAGGTTATAGTATCATTGTCGGATCGATATTAGTTTATTAAGCTTTAAAATTGCACGGATTTTTTAGAGCTCTGGTGTTATGGTCGGGTGGGTTGGTCCAAATATCAACACCACTGGTAGTATCAGTATTAGATTGATACTATC
>NC_084750.1:28599998-28684998 GCF_033978785.1 Entelurus aequoreus | reverse complement strand
TGGCGACTTGTCCAGGGTGTACCCTGCCTTCCACCCGATTGCAGCTGAGATAGGCTCCAGAACCCCCTGCGACCCCGAAAGGGATAAGCGGTAGAAAATGGATGGATGGATGGATGGATGGGTTAAAAATATTTATTTTGCAAACCCATCCATCCATCCATCCATCCATCTTCTTCCGCTTATCCGAGGTTGGGTCGCGGGGGCAGCAGCCTAAGCAGGGAAGCCCAGACTTCCCTCTCCCCAGCCACTTCGTCCAGCTCTTCCCGGGGGATCCCGAGGCGTCCCCAGGCCAGCCGGGAGACATAGTCTTCCCAACGTGTCCTGGGTCTTCCCCGTGGCCTCCTACCGGTCGGACGTGCCCTAAACACCTCCCTAGGAGGCGTTCGGGTGGCATCCTGACCAGATGCCCGAACCACCTCATCTGGCTCCTCTCGATTTTTGCAAACCAGTAATTATAATCTGCAAATAATGTGCCGTTGTTGAGTGTCTGTGCTGTCTAGAGCGTGGCAGAGTAATTGCGTAATACTCTTCCATATCAGTAGGTGGCAGCAGGTAGCTAATTGCTTTGTGAATGTCGGGACCACAGTTTGTCGTGATCACAATGTGCAAACGACAGCGGGAGGCAGGGTGCAGGTAAAAAGGTATCTAACGCTTAAACCAAAAATAAACAAAAGGCGACTGCCGCTAAGAAAAGGCATTGAAGCTTAGGGATGGCTATGCAAAACGAAACTAAAACTGAACTGGCTGCAAAGTAAACAAAAACAGAATGCTGGACGACAGCAAAGACTTACAGCGTGTGGAGCAGCAGACGGCGTCCACAAAGTACATCCGTACATGACATGACAATCAACAACAAAATAGGAGCGCAAGACAAGAACTAAAACACTACACACAGGAAAACACCAAAAAACTCAAAATAAGTCACAGCGTGATGTGACAGGTCGTGACAGTACACCTACTTTGAGACAAGAGCTATAGTGATGCATGGTTGGTTATGGTTTGAATTTATATCCAACAATTGCGAGAACGACTTTTTACAGTGTAATATCGGCTGCTGAGTTTCATTTTTTTATGATTTCTGCTGGTGGTGTGCCTCGGCCTTTTTTCAATGAAAAAAATGTGCCTTGGCTCAAAAAAGGTTGAAAAACGCTGACTTAGACAGACAGTGGCTAATGGATAGGGTAATGCAGCTATGAATCCAGCAGAGGGTGCTGTCTCACAAGTCAGTTCACTCAATTTTCCAGCAAATAGATGCATTGACAAAACACACATGGTGGTAATTTAATTATTATTTTGTTTTCCTATAATCTAAGTCCTGTGTTTTATTCTGATTACAGTGAATAGTTTTACTATTATTTGTATTCATTAGCATTTGTTCCTTAATTCATATCGAATATCCTCATAAAAATATCCTTACAATCTATCCAATAAGTAGTAATAACTATTACTAGTTTACTTTTCGTACAATCCATCTCTTAATATATTTTATTGGATATTTTTTTGAGCACTTTTAATACAGCATTTTTATGCATTCAAATGTTCTTCTTCACTATTTATATGCAATTGTGCATATACATTTTATTTGTCTTGTTTTATTTCACAGGACAGCTGGCATTTTCTTCGGGACTATTATAAATAAAATAGTGATTCCCCTGTCCTATTTTCATTTAATTTCTATTTTCCTTTTTTTGTTTTTGTTTTGCACAATAAAACTGTTACATGGGGTATTTTACTGAGCACTGACGTCTTAACAATAAAAAAAAGTAATTTTCCAGTAACTACTTCTGCTCATATTAGCAGGACTTGTTAAGTAAAAAAAAAAGCGCCCTCTTCTGGTAAGAATTGCGAATCAAATTTAACTTTTCCGACTTTTAGTTGTCATGTGTTCAATCATGGTTTAATGTTTATTTATTTAACTTGTTTAAGATTACAAATGTCCGGTTAAATTCAAAGTTTAGGTTCATACAGTAAGATAATTGCACTATTATATTGTTTTATTGATAGCATTTCCAACCTTTTAACTTAAATTTTAAAATCTGGTTTAATTATTTTATTATTTTTTTTCTACCAGTTTTTGCAACGCAGTTTTCGTTCTGCATTGCATTTCTGATGTTTGAATAATAAATCTGAAAATCTGCATACTTCAAATGTTGAATGATTGACATCTAATGTTGACCAATAGGAGACACAGTCCAACAGTTAGGGCCCCGCCTACGTCTTGCGCTGCCGTCCAATCAGCTCCCTCCGTCTGGAGAGATTGGAGGCGGGACTGTCGCATCTCAGCGGAAGGCAACAGGTTGCTGTCGCCGCCACATAATGAACTCCTTTCAGCGACTATTTGCGTCTTTTTCGGGAGTTTTTTTAGACGCGAGAGTGTGAAAAGAGACGACAATTTTACTCCGGAGTGGACCTGAACTGACGTAGACGAGCAGGGAAGTGGAGAAAGATTAAGAGGTAACTTTTTGGGGGGATGTTCTTAATGAATAGGCAGCTAAAGGGGACAGAGGCGAGCTGTCATGGCTTTTGTCTTGTTTGAGTCATCTTTTATTTCTAATACAATATCATCAAATCACTTACAATATATAAATGTATACACGGTGCTGTGTCTTTGTGAAGACTTTAGCATCGTCGCTAACGTCATTTAAAGTAAGCTAACTCCTCAGTAGATAAACTACTAAATGTCACGTCGACTCCAGTGGATAAACCATGTTTTTGTAATTATCCTAAAACTATTTAAACCTCTACTAATAGTATCAAGCGTATTTTAAAAGTAAATAAACGAATGCATTCAGGAAGAGAAAACCTCAGGTTCGCACTTACCTCGGGTGTTTGTAATTAGAAAACACAATAAAGACGTAAACAACTTCCTTATTTAAAAAATAAAGTTTGTTTCCGGAAGTGGGCTTTATCTGTAAATCAGTAATAGGCAGGGCAAGATCATTTGTAGAGCACAGTTTGTACACAAGGAAATTCAAAGTGGTTTACAGAAAATTACAAGTAAGCAAAATAAATGAAAAGATCATAAAAATAATCATAATTATGGGCCTGCTGCAATGCAAGCGCCCATTCACATGCTGCTAAGCAGCAGTGAATAGGCGCTTGCAATGCAAGCAGTCCGTATTATTATTGCTCATACTTAAAACTTTATATTAATATTATTATAGTTCCAACTAGGGCTGGGCGATAGGCCTTTTTTTAATATCGCGATATTTTAAGGCCATATCGCAATACACGATATATATCTCGATATTTTGCCTTAGCCTTGAATGAACACTTGATGCATATAATCACAACAGTATGATGATTCTATGTGTCTACATTAAAACATTCTTCTTCATACTGCATTAATATATGCTACTTTAAAACTTTCATGCAGAGAAGGAAATCACAACTAAAAAAATCACAATTTTTTCATACGGTGTTGAGCTGGAAATGTTTGCCTCGGCATTTTGATGGTTTGGGCGTGTGGCACCGAACGGAGACGTTGACATGCGGAGTAAGCACTCTTCATTCTCTAGCAGGTGACTTTTCAAATGATGCTACATATTAGCAGTAATGCTACTTTTTATAGCAACGCTTTCGCCCCACACTTGACAAATTACGGTTGTCTGTTCGACATATTCCTACTTGAAGCCAAACCACCACCAGACGATGGACCACCTGCTGTTTTTTGGGGGAATTAATTATTCTTTCATTTGTTACCAGATTCGCACCTTCTTTCTCTCGTATTACCGCTACCATCACAGCTAACGTTAGCCATGCTGCTACCTCTTTGCTGCGCGAGGGCGTATACGTATGTGACGTGTGTCGTGACAGTATGTGACGTGTGTAGAAGCTGCGCTTGCTGTCTGTGAGAAGGAGAAACAGGAAAGAGCGAGGAGAGCCTGTAGTGTAATACCAGCAGCTAAAAGCAACTGCGTGAGAACGCATACCCGAATATCACGATATAGTCATTTTCTATATCGCACAGAGACAAACTCTCGATATATCGCGCATATCGATATATCGCGCATATCGATATATCGCCCAGCCCTAGTTCCAACACATTTCTCTTAACGCCACTACGCGACGAACCGGCCAACGAAACCCCACACATGTTGTACCGTCGGAAAGGTTTTGTTCGCGGCGATGGCGGAAATCTAAATTGGGAAAATTTTGTTTTACCTTGGCAACGCTATTCAGGAACAAAACAAAATATGGGCCAATTGACTAGGAACGGATATATTTTCTAATATGAGACAAACCGGCCAACGAACCCCCACATATGTTACACCGTCGGAAAGGTGTACTTTCCGCCTATAGGCGTATTTTAAATTGGCAACATCTCAAGTTACCATGTTACTTATTCACGATTTAAATTTTTTTTTTTTTTTAAATGCTCCTATTTTTTGGCTAAAATGGGCCAATTGAATGGGTACGCCTATTTTGTCTAATACGAGACGAACCAGCCAACAAACCCCCACATATGTCACCAGAGGTCCAGGGCACAGATAGCAGGCCCATCAAAATTTCCACGGGAATTTCCTAGTTCAAAATACCAATTATTAAAATCAAAAAAGTGGATACAATATTTTTAGTTGTCATATGCACAGTATTTTTCACGAGTATTTTTAGTATGGATTTAAAAATTTGCCAAATTTGAGACCTGTCTCACATCTTTTAGAAGACTAGTCCAGTTTATGCCAGCACAAAACTTCAAACGCAGCCTCACCATGTAGGTCCTGACTCTGGGCACCAGCGGGAGACCACTCCCCAAGGTTCTCAGAGGCCAAGAGGGTTTATATGGTTCTAACATGTCCGAGATGCGCTTTGGCACAAGACCACGAAAAGACTCGTACACAATCAGCAGTGTTGTAAAATCTATTCTCTGAGCTACATGAAGCTAGTGGACTAATATGGTTGTATTTCCCGGTTCTAGTCAGGACTCGAGCAGCAGCATTCTGAATGTACTGCAGCTGCTGTACAGCTCATTTACAGAACCCATTGAGAATGCCATTACAGTAGTCCTACCTGCTGGAGACAAAGGCATGGATGGATTAGTCTTTTTAAGTCTGATATAGACATTATTCTTCGGTTTTTAGGTGGTAAAAAGCTGCTGATGTTATTGACTTAATGTGGCTGTTGAAGTTCAAGTTTGAGTCAATTATTAGCCCTACATTTCTAACCTACATATTAGGTTTCATGGAACAAGTATCTAGGTGACTAATGATAGTACCACTGACCTCCATTTTAATTCATTTTTGCTTGACAATGCTTTTATTTTGTATTACTGGACAAGCGGTGATAAGAGTCCACTTGCTATCAGTAGGTGTACGCAGATAAATCTCAGGGTAGTGTCTGGAATGTGTGTATGTGTGTGTGTGTTCTAATATAGTGTCACTTGTGTTCTGTTTGGTTACATTGAACTGACCTATTTGTTTGCACAAGTGAATGTGTTTGGATTGTGAAAAGAGGAATAAATGGCTGTTTGTTTGGGACGACCACCACCGCAGGGAGAGAGAGGGTCTGCCTCCTTTGTGTGGACCGCATAATGGAGAGAGGGCGAGTGTGTGAGAAACTTCTGCATGTCTTTAGTTTGTCAACTACAGCATTTGGATCAGTCTGACCGGCCAAGTGTCACCGTGTTACCTGCTGACACAGGGTGACTCACGAGTGTGGTATTTCTTCCCCGTCACACAATGACACTGCCTTCGTTGCACGCCACACCTCTTTTAATAACTTCATTATGCTGTATTTTCATCGAAACAAGCAGCTCCAGTTTGTGTAAGAATTCTATTAGAAGGGTGCATCCTTTCATCATTGTCAGTGGTTAAGCAGTTCTTCCTAAAGTGAGTACACCCATTCACGTTTCACCAACCGTTGGATTATTTCTTCTCAATGGACAATAATACAAGTCAGTGTAAAGTGTTTACTGTGGTACACTTTTTGCACTGATTTCCGTATACTACTTCTAGAGATGGGTACAGTACCAATTCCCGATACCGGTACTCAACAGTACCAATTTGGGCTTTTTTGTGTGTGTTAATAAACATTAATTGTTCTTAACTTGCAAAATCTAATTTTTTGCAACATTTTCAAAAAAGCTGATTATAACTGTCCACTTGTTATACCTTATTTTATTATCAGTTTTGTAAGTTTCATTTGCAGTGTATTGATTTATATTTAGAAAGCGCTTTTTTCTCAGACTCAAAGCACATTATTTAGTGAAACCCATTATTTACATTTAAACAAGTGTGGGTGGCACTGGTAGCAAGGGTAAAGTGTCCGGCCCAAGGACATAACGGCAGTGACTATGATGGCGTAAGCTGGAATCGAACCTGGAACCCCTCAAGTTGCTGACATGGCCCCTGTACCAAGACCTTAGTGTATAGTTTATGGTCTGTTGGCTTAAAACCAGGGGAGACACGGCCTTCTCTGTGGTCGGCCCTAAACTCTGGAACACTCTGCCCCTCCATGTTCAAACTGCTTCCACAGTGGAGTGTTTTAAGTCTCGTCTTAAGACCCACTTTTATTCTTTGGCTTTTAACACTACGTGAGTTGTGTGGTCTTCTGTCCTCTGTTGTCCTGTGTGTTTTTTTAATAAATTTTGATGTCTATTTTACTGTTTTAATTGGTTTTACCCTTTAAAATCGTTTTTAATCATATTTATTTTTTACATTGTCTCTGTATTGGTTTTCTATTCATTTATTATTTGTTTTTATTCAGTCATTGGTGTAGCATAATATTGTTTTTAATATTGTTTTTAACATGGCTGTGCAGCACTTTGGAAACATTCTTGTTGTGTAAATGTGCTATATAAATAAAGTGGATTGGATTGGATTGGCTAGTCAGTTTAGTCTTTGCTAAATATACTCTTTTGTTGCCCCTAAAAAGTGTTAAAGTGGCCCTATAATGCAAAACCAACTTTTCTTACTTATTGGTACCTGCTTATGTGTATTTGGGATCTGTATAAGTACCGACAATTTGAAATCAAACGGTGGAGGCATTGCAGAGATATTTATAAAACAATCTTGCCTTCCTTCAAACTTCCTCCAAACGGTCCGTTTGGAATTTTGTTCAAGTGCTACGTCAGCGGATTATCCATATATAGTAGAAGTTTACCCAAACATTCTTGCGCGAGTCAGCCTATTTTGATTTATATAAATCCGGCTGTGCAAAACAATCCAATGATGGAAAATGCTCTGCTGTTGGTTTCTTTAACCAGCACAAGTCACTACACAAACTTTCAGCCTCATCTGAAGTAAAACGTTCCTTACTTTTATGATTTGTGGCAATGTGCCTTCAACTGTAAAGAAGTCGCTTTGAGTGTGTGCATAGAAGAGCATTCACTCACATTCACAAAAAGATAGATTTTCCCAAAAAGTACTTTTAAAAAACAACTATTCATTTAACCACTATTTATAGCAATAGAGAAGACAATGAAACGGTAATAAATAACAGTAGATCATATATGTGTGAATAATACGTTTGCAATGTTAGTTCGATGTGTATGTAGCTAGCTTAGCCCTCTACTGCAAGACAATAGCATCACTGGCTTCCGGCAATATAAAGATGGATTTTTTGAAAAAACTACATTTAATGGCAGAGTCGGTGACTATCTATGGCAATGGAGGAGACAATAAAACAGTAAGTAATAACCGTAGGTTAGAAATCTGTGAATGGTACGTTAGCAATGTTAGTTCAAGTTGTTGTGTATCGAGCTTGGCCTTCTACTGTAAGTTATTATTTTGCCGTCCACCGGCAAAATAATTATGATTTTCCTAAAAAACTACTTTTAATTGGATCAGTGCTTACTGTGTTTCACAATGGGCCAGTCAGTAATATAATTTGTTGTTATGTTCTCGATTTAGCTCGTAGCGTGGCTTGCTGAATAGCCAGCTCAAACCTCTATCGTTTCCAAGTTTTTAAAGCAACAGCAGTGAAAGTATTAACATGATAAAGAATATAAAAGCATTTAATTGTCAATATACGCATGTATATGTCCAGGATTTAGCAATGGAGAGAGAAAGATTCTGTAGAAGTTTAACTTTAGCCAGCGCATCTTACGAGAAATTTCCAGCCGAACTTCCTTGCTTTCTGTCAACCGCGTTGGCCCAAGGAGAGAGGATATGTTTATAGGGACAGAATTTTTAGGCGCAGTCAGGGCGTTGAAGGGAGTCGGTTTGGTGGCTGCAGGATTAGGTCTTTGCTTTTTGCAGAAAATCTGGTCCTGATGGGTTCATCTGGCCAGGATTTTCAGCTCTCACTGGATCGGTTCGCAGCTGAGTGTGAAGCGACTGGGATGAGAATTAGCACCTCCACGTACAAGTTTATGATTCTTGCCCGGAAAAGGGTGGACTGCAATCTCCGGGTTAGGGAGGAGATCTTGCCCCAAGTGGAGGAGTTCAAGTACCTCAGTGTCTTGTTCACAAGTGAGGGAAGACTGGATTGTGAGATTGACAGGTGGATTGGTGCGGCGTCTGTAGTGGTGCGGATACTGTATCGATCCGTTGTGGTGAAGGAGGAGCTGAGCCGGAAGGCAAAGCTCTCAATTTACCGGTCGATCTACGCTCCCATCCTCACCTATGGTCATGAGCTTTGGGTTATGACCAAACGCACAAGATCACAGGTACAAAATTAGTTTCCCTCCGTCGGGGGGCGGGGCTCCCCCTTATGCCCGTTTACACTAAGGTTATCCAGGGTAAATCACACCTAACCTTATCCGTGTCCACACACAACAATGCCACCGTTTAAGACCCCGTGCCCCCCTCCGTCCGCCGGTGCAACGCGACCTAGTATGCATGCGCGGAAAAACGTCATAGTCATCTCCAGTGTTGCTTTGTGTGCAAGTTCTTAAAATTAAATATAACTTATCTGACCAATATCCAGTGTTGTGGTATTTAAATTAACTGGAATCCAGTGTGCTGTGGGGCCCTATTGTAGTGAATCACACCTGAGACATCATAAATTAATCAAATCTTTATTAGGCATGTAAACAATGTGATAAAGAACATTTTACATCAATCAGTCTAGGGATCTAGATATCTGGTCAGAACACTCATCACTCTTTTGCCTTCACCTTCATTGTCCATTCGGTTTTGGTGACTTTATATACTCTGGACCTAGACGTTGAGTCGGCGACATACTGTGCATGGCTGACAATAACTGATACAGTCTGCTTTGCCAGTCCAAATGCATTCGCCGTTTTCTTCCTGTTTGGGGCGCAGTCTTTCTGGCGTCACTTCCTCTCCGAACTCTGTTTGTAAACGATCAATGAGTAATAATAATAAGTGCCGGAGATTCAAGAAATACACGGCTCACTTAGCCGTATAAAAATTTGTCCGAGGAGGGGAACCTTAAACGCTGGTTTAGTGTGGCTGAAACAGGGCTTAGGCTAAATAATTATTCCTTTAAGGCAGTGGTCCCCAACCACCGGGCCGTGGATCGATTGGTACCGGGCCGCACAAGAAATAAAAAATAAAAAAATGACTTATTTTTTTAATTTATTTTTTTATCAAATCAACATAAAAAACACGAGATACACTTACAATTAGTGCACCAACCCAAAAACCTCCCTCCCCCATTTATACTCATTCGCACAAAAGGGTTGTTTCTTTCTGTTATTCATATTTCTGGTTCCTACATTATATATCAATATAGATCAATACAGTCTGCAGGGATACAGTCCGTAAGCACACATGACTGTATTTTTTTATGACCAAAAAAAATAAAAAAAATACCCCCCCCCCCCCCCCCCCCCCCCCGGTCTGTGGGACAAATTCAAATTTTCAAGCGTTGACCGGTCCGCAGTTACCAAAAGGTTGGGGACCACTGCTTTAAGGGGTTAAACGACTTAGTGTAGACATGGCCTTAGAGATAGGGTGAGAAGCTCTGTCATCCGGGAGGAGCTCAAAGTAAAGCCGCTGCTCCTCCGCATCGAGGGGAGCCAGATGAGGCGGTTCGGGCATCTGGTCAGGATGTCCCCTGAACGCCTCCTTGGGGAGGTGTTTAGGGCACGTCCGACTGGTAGGAGGCCACGGGGAAGACCCACTTCATGTTGGGGAGACGAGGCGTGGCGAAGTTGGTAGAGTGGCTGTGCCAGCAATCGGAGTGTTGCTGGTTACTGGGGTTCATTTCCCACCTTCTACCTTCCTAGTCACGTCCGTTGTGTCCTTGGGCAAGACACTTCACCCTTTGCCTCTGATGGCTGCTGGTTAGCGCCTTGCATGGCAGCTCCCGCCAACAGTGTGTGAATGTGTGTGTGAATGGGTAAATGTGGAAATACTGTCAAAGCGCTTTGAGTACCTTGAAGGTAGAAAAGCGCTATACAAGTATAACCCATTAATTTATTTATCATTTATTGTCTCCTGGCTGGCCTGGGAACGCCTCGGGATCCCTCGGGTTGAGCTGGACGAAGAGGCTGGGGAGAGGGAAGTCTGGGCTTCTTTGCTTTGGCTGCTAAGCGGAAGAAGATGGATGAGGTTTTCATTTATATATCAAGTAATGCATTGCGGTAAACTGTTTGAATGGAGAATCATGTTCAAGTAAGAATCGATTCTTAATTGAATCGTAGATCAATAAGAGTTGCAGAGAGGATAATATAACAAGAACTGTTGGTGTTTCAGCATTGTCACAGTCAGTACACGATCGATCCATGAATTAATGGTGTGCACACCAAGGGTGATATCATTGTATGAGCGATACTAAAGTGATTCAAGCAATATTTTTGTTTTCTCAAATTAAATTTTGTAGTTTTGTTTGTTATTTTTCCAAATTCAGTGCATAATTTTTTGGTACCGGTTCATAATTGGGCCGTTAAGATTCTGAACAAATGATACGGCTATCTGTATTTTTTTAATCCATAACATAATTATCGTCATAATTATGTTACGTGCACGCTCTTACATTCACTTTAAGTTCCGCTGCAATGCATAAAAAAAGACACAGGTAGTATCTGACAATCAGCTTGGAATAATCACAAATAAGGAAGCAACAGCAACACCACACAAAAGTTTGTAACAACAATATTTCCTCTTTCAAAAATCACACAGGCTAATAAGAGGTCGGTTTGAAGTGAATATGCTTTACTCAAGAGTCTTGACCACCGCCTACAGCGCTTTATCAACCGTCCTCCAGGGATTTAGTAATCCACAAACCAATATTCATCCACTCAAAAAAGTGAAAATTTGAAGTAATGTAATAATCCATAAAGTTGCGTGGCATCAAAACACTTAAATTCACACCCGCCTAACATGCTAAATGATTGTATTGATGTACATTATATATTTGATGTAGCTTGTAAAAGATCTGAGCTCTGCACATGAATGCCATACATAAATATTATTTGCAACTGAGTGTAATTGTAATTAATAGAAACACAATGATGGATCTGTGTGGTCTTTACAAGATGATGACATAACTGCCTTGCACTTTGCACTGCAAACAAAGTTGACTTGTCTAAACTTAAAAAACAGGTGTTGATAACAGACTTCCCTTCTGTGAGATGTTACATGATGTTGGTGGTGTACAACCACTTGTGTTAATATAAATGGTAATAAAAAAACATTTTTTTCATACTAAGAAATGTAGTTTATTTGTTGTAATGGAGGTGACTATTATTAACTTAGGGGAGAGTCTCCACACTACGTATAGAGATAAACAATTAGATGCTAGGTAGGATGCCAGGGGACTAACACAAATACTATATCAGCCAGAGGAGATCTGTGTTCGTAATCGCCATCCAAAGTGCATTAATTGGCAATGGCGATCACTTACCTGTTCATTCATATCTACCGATCGAGATCAGTGACTGATCGATGGGCGTACTATTGACTTTGTTTTGCTTAAACAATTGCATGTAAAAAGAGAATAAGGAACTAGTTTAAATATTGTGTTGATATTGTTCAACTGTCAATAGTAATCACCATAAATAAATTGGAAAAAATTACAGTTAATACATTTGATCGGTATTATTGATAATCGATTTTTAGATGCATCGCAATTCGGACATAGAAGATTATCGAATCGATTAGTAAACCTTAATAATCGACAATCGATTTATTTATTGTAAATAAAGTAAAGCAAGCAGTTCTAAAATTTGACAGACTGCAGCGAGCCACCTCTCTGAGAGATCTGACCAACTCCTTTACTATCGGACACTTATAGTCCAGTTTTGCACACGTTTTTATTAATTTAATAAATGTGGGAATTAATTTACCTGTTTCTTGGTGCAAGTTGCAAGTGATAAACGCGTATTTAGTAAAACAAAAATAAATGTAAATACTGCATCAATATACATAAACTAAAGATGCATCAATAATCGATTTTTAATCGAATCGGGAGGTGCCCAAAGATTCCCATCTCTAATTATTGGTATCGGCCGACCTCATTCTTTTATGATTCGATTCTGCAGCATAAATCACTGATAGAAGCTAGGGCTGGGCAATATGGCTAAAAACTGCATCATGATTTAATTATATTGATTGATATTGATAATTATCGATATTATTATGTCCTATCAAAAATAAGGGCCAAGAAAAAAATATATTAAATGTAGGGATGTCCGATAATGGCTTTTTGCCGATATCCGATATTCTGATATTGTCCAACTCTTAATTACCGATACGATATCAACCGATACCGCTATATATACAGTCGTGGAATTAACACATTATTATGCCTGATTTGGACAACCAGGTATGGTGAAGATATGGTCCTTTTTTTAAAAATGAATAAAATAAAATAAGATAAATAAATTAAAAACATTTTCCTGAATAAAAAAGAAAGTAAAACAATATAAAAACAGTTACATAGAAACTAGTAATTAATTGAAAATTACTAAAATTAACTGTTAAAGGTTAGTACTAATAGTGGACCAGCAGCACGCACAATCATGTGTGCTTACGGACTGTATCCCTTGCAGACTGTATTGTTATATATTGATATATAATGTAGGAACCAGAATATTAATAACAGAAAGAAACAACACTTTTGTGTGAATGAGTGTAAATGGGGGCGGGAGGTTTTTTGGGTTGGTGCACTAATTGTAAGTGTATCTTGTGTTTTTTATGTTGATTTAATAAAAAAATAAAAAATAAAAAAACGATACCGATAATAAAACAACCGATACCGATAATTTACGATATTACATTTTAAAGCATTTATGGGCCATCTCTAATTAAATGTAAACATTTTTATTTCAAATCCCCAGAAAAGGACAGGACATGTCAACACAAGCATGGAAAACGCTCAAACAAACAATGTCAACAAAATTCTAAAATCACATTAAACACTTAACAATTACCTCTTAAAAAAAGGTGCAAAACTAAGGAATATGTAAGAAATGCTGAATAAAGTGTAACAAAATAGTGCAAAGTGTGAAGATGTAAAGAAACTTGAGAATAACTATTTTCTGCAGGTTTAGTGCCAGGCAGTTACAGCTGTGCTCTAAAGGGTGAGCGCAGCTAAGGTGATTTGATATTACCGGTCTTAGTGGAGACTAGCGCCTTGCATCATTTACACAGCACATTGGTCTGCCATACTGTTGAGTTGACTTTTCCTGTTTTATCGACAATTTATTTGCTCAATTTAAACTTCTTTTCTCACACCATGCAAATAATCAACTGCGAGACAACAAGATGGCGGAACCAAACTTAATAGGTGATACTGTTACCTGATTTTGTTAGCGTGTCACTCCCACTAATCACTGATCACTTCGTGCGTCACTCGTTTATCAGAGAGCAAGTGCTTTTATTCATGCAACCAACCTTGCTTCATAGCTTCAGCTTTCTTCCGACAAAGAAGAAAAAAAAACCTGTATATTTTATCAAACATATTTTTTATTGATATCGATTGTGTTTATCGCTATATATATTGATATCGTTTTATTGCCCAGCCCTAATATAAGCTGCACACTGACTACTCTAATCCATATCCTAGTTTCACTTCTTTAGTATTTCCCCTCAGTAATATAGGCCAGGGGTCACCAACGCGGTGCCCGCGGGCACCAGGTCGCCCGTAAGGACCAGATGAGTCGCCCGCGGGCCTGTTCTAAAAAAAAAAAAAATTTAAAAAAAAATTAAAAAATTATTTTTATTTTTTTTATTTAAAAAAGAAATAATTTTAATCTACATAGAAAAAACACAAGATACACTTTCAATCAGTGCATCAACCCAAACAACCTCCCCCATGCACACTCATCCACACCCACTCACACAAAAGTGGTTATTTCTTTCTGCTACCAATATTCTGGTTCCCACAACATAGACAACACATCTGCAAGGGACACAGTCCCTGAAGCACACATGATTGTATAGGCTGCTGGTCCACTAACATTTTCATTAATTACTATTTTTTATGTAATTATTTTTATATTGTTTTACTTTCTTTTTTATCCAAGAAAATGTTTTTTATTTATTTATCTTATTTTATTTTATTTTTTAAAAAAGGGCCTTATCTTCAACAGACCAGGTTGTCAATGAAATTAGATTTGTTTAAAGGGTTTTTTAAACCAGGCCCAGTCCAGATAATGTCCTAGTCGGACTCAGCAACACACACCTTCATTCATGTACACAGAAAAAAATTAGGGAACACAACAGATTGCATATAATTTATAAACAAAATTACATTTTCAAAATAAGCATTCATGTACAGTCCAGATTATGTCCAGGTCACTCAAATTAGGGAACACAACAACAGATATAATATAATCTATAAACATAATTATACTTTCAAAATAAGCCTTTGAGGACTTCTCATCTTTTTTTTAATGTTTTTTGGCATCATTATCGTTTTCAACCATGTAACTTTCTAAAGTTAAAGGCCTACTGAAATGAATTTTTTTTATTTAAACGGGGATAGCAGATCTATTCTATGTGTCATACTTGATCATTTCGCGATATTGCCATATTTTTGCTGAAAGGATTTAGTATAGAACAACGACGATAAAGATTGCAACTTTTGGTATCTGATAAAAAAAAAGGCTTGCACCTACCGGAAGTAGCGTGACGTAGTCAGTTGAACATATACGCAAAGTTCCCTATTGTTTACAATGATGGCCGCATGAAGTGAGAGAGATTCGGACCGAGAAAGCGACAATTTCCCCATTAATTTGAGCGAGGATGAAAGATTTGTGGATGAGTAAAGTGCAAGTGAAGGACTAGTGGGGAGTTGAAGCTATTCAGATAGGGAAGATGCTGTGAGAGCCGGGGGTGACCTGATATTCAGCTGGGAATGACTACAACAGTAAATAAACACAAGACATATATATACTCTATTAGCCACAACACAACCAGGCTTATATTTAATATGCCACAAATTAATCCTGCATAAAAACACCTGCGTGTTTGTTATGCTAGCTCCTAGCTCCTCTGCTAGCTCCTAGCTCCATAGAACACGCCAATACAATTCAAACACCTGATCAACACACACAATCACTCAGCCCAAAAGACCGTTTACCTAACCCAAGGTTCATAAAGCTTATATATTTTTAAAAAGTTACGTACGTGACGCGCACATACGGTCAAGTTATCGAATGTTTAGCAGCCAAGGCTGCATACTCACGGTACCTGATATTCAGCTGGGAATGACTACAACAGTAAATAAACACAAGACATATATATACTCTATTAGCCACAACACAACCAGGCTTATATTTAATATGCCACAAATTAATCCTGCATAATAACACCTGCGTGTTTGTTATGCTAGCTCCTAGCTCCTCTGCTAGCTCCTAGCTCCATAGAACACGCCAATACAATTCAAACACCTGATCAACACACACAATCACTCAGCCCAAAAGACCGTTCACTTAACCCAAGGTTCATAAAGCTTATATATTTTTAAAAAGTTACGTATGTGACGCGCACGTACGGTACGGTACGTGTTATGCTAGCTCCTAGCTCCTCTGCTAGCTCCTAGCTCCATAGAACACGCCAATACAATTCAAACACATGATCAACACACACAATCACTCAGCCCAAAAGACCGTTCACCTAACCCAAGGTTCATAAAGCTTATATATTTTAAAAAAGTTACGTACATACGCAAAAAAAAGCCAAAGCTGCATACTCACAGTAGCACGTCTGCGTCTTTGTCATCCAAATCAAAGTAATCCTGGTAAGAGTCTGTGTTGTCCCAGTTCCCTACAGGCGTCTGTGTATCCAAATCAAAAGTCCTCCTGGTTAGAGTCTCTGTTATCCGAGTTCTTCCATCTTGACTGCATCTTTCGGGAATGTAAACAAAGAAGCGCCGGCTGTGTACTGTTGTGGCTGACTACGTTCGAAAAATACGTCCATTTCGCACCGACAACTTTCTTCTTTGCTTGCTTGGCTTCCTTCTCCATAATGCAATGAACATGATTGAAACAGATTCACGAACACAGATGTCCAGAATACTGTGGAATTATGAAATGAAAACAGAGCTTTTTCGTATCGGCTTCAATGTGGAAGGCATACCCGTGTTCGCCGGGCTACGTCACACGCATACGTCATCCTCAGAGGCGTTTCGAACCGGAAGTTTAGCGGCAAATTTAAAATGTCACTTTATAAGTTAACCCGGCCGTATTGGCATGTGTTATAATGTTAAGATTTCATCATTGATATATAAACTATCAGACTGCGTGGTCGGTAGTAGTGGGTTTCAGTAGGCCTTTAAAAAATACTGAATAAATGTTTTAAAGAAAGTAATACTAAGTGAATATCTGTTTTTGGCCTTAAAAATAAACATTTTACCGAGTACTATAATTAAATTGACTAAATCATGATTGTCAATGAACTCTCCTAAAATAACAGAAACCACATTAAGCTTCATAAACAAACCAATCCTTAAACACATTTTTTCAACTTCCACCCAAAACAAAGACACAATATGACAATACCAAAACAAATGCAGGGTGGATTCAGGCTCCTGACAACAAAATCGGCAATCATCTGACTCTGTCATATTCCATAATTTTAACATTTTCCCTGTGGGTAAGAAGTTATAAATAATTTTAATTTGAAAATAACGATTTTGCACATCGATAGTGGCTGAAAACACCACTATGAGTGGATTGTTTCCTTTATGAACCCCGCCATGTTTCCCAGCAGACTCTCTGGGAGGGGATCACTTGTAAAAAAGGATATAATTTCTTTTGATACAGTACATGTTTTTTGTCCAACAGGACATTTGTGTACCACTCAATGTTTAAATATATCTTTGGAACAATTGATGCTTTTAAAGACAGACACATAGCTTCAAGGTTGAGAAGTTTCAGGCCCCCATATTCATACTCTTTGTACAAAACCTTTCTTTTAATCTTTTCTGGTTTGCCGTTCCAGACAAAATCGAAGACCCTCCGCTCATAAATCTTAAAAAAGTTTTGTGATGGAGCTGGTAATGACAAAAACAAATAAATAAATTGAGGAATAATTAACGAGTTGGCAATAGACATTTTACCATACAAGGTTAGGGATTTCCCTTTCCATAATTGCATAATTTTGTCCAGCTTTCTTAGTCGATTATCATACTTTACTGAGCCTAGATCTTCCAGATTTTCTGGGACAACAACACCAAGTATGTTAACTGGTCCATCTGTCCACAAAACAGGCACTTTGCATTCCATTCGAAAGGACGTTCCCTTTAGATTTCCGATCCTTAACATTTTACATTTATCATAATTAAGCTTAAGGCCAGATTGCTGTGAAAATATGTCCAAAAGATGAAGAAGGTTCCGCAAACAATGAGGAAAAATCTTATCTTTGTGAATCAGCCTTTTCTGACAAAGAACAAACACAGAACACGCCTCACTGATGCACATCTGCAAGACTCACTCAGAGTTGCAGTGTCAAGTTACACACCAGAGTACAACACACTAGTTAACAGCATGCAATGCCAGGCTTCCCACTAACTGACAAAGAAACAGATAACAGATTTGGTGACCAGTTCAAAGTGTGACATGATTTAAAAATTTGAGAGTTTACTTTTGTATTTTACATGAGTTATTATTTGTACAAACATGGTGCAAAGTAATTCATGATTTGTTAAAAAATGTTAGTGGCTAGCTAGTTAAAATGGGATATTTTGATTTCACAAGACTGTCTTAGAAGTGATCATTTGAAAATGTTCAATTTGAAAAATGTGCACTTAGAGAAAATGTAAAAATAAAGTGTTGCATATTGATATTTATCTGTTTCAATATATATTTATTGTGAGAAATCATTAAGATGATCAGTGTTTCCACAAAGATAAATATCATTAATTATTAATAATAACAGAGTTAAAGGTAAATTGAGCAAATTGGCTACTTCTGGCAATTTATTTAAGTGGTTATCAAACTGGTAGCCCTTTGCATTAATCAGTACCCAAGAAGTAGCCCTTGGTTTCAAAAAGGTTGGTGACCCCTGATATAGGCTGTCATTAAAATACTTGCTATGGATGCTGCTGCATTGAAGAGATCCACATTCTCTACTTTACTGCACCACTCTGTTTTCTTGCTGTCCCACAAAACCTTTGACATTTTTCCCTGACAAAGCTGACCCTGTTGTCATAGCGGTATTGTCGTGCTTAATTGGAGGATGCCCAGTGGGATACGTTGTGGTCGTTCGTGACAGTACATTGTTAAGAATGTGGAGGCGCTCCAGGCAAGAAAATCCAACCCCCAAAAAAGCAGGAAGTTTGCAAATGAATTGTTGTAACGGGATAGTCCATGAAGAGCGGGGAATAAAAGAGCAGGGCGGTTATAGGGGGGCTCTTTTGGCATTCTCAAAATTACTGCCCTCGTTTTCCGCCCCACATCAGCTGGACAATAGGAGGATGGGTCCCCTTCGTCCTTGATGTCCCTCTCGGGAGCTGCTTCTCCTCCATGACACAGATTAGACGCCCAGCAGATATGACGTGTCGTCACGACAACGCAGTTTGACGGTACTGCAGCTGCGTTGCTCTGATCAGCAGCGCTCTCATGGTGCTGATGTAGCTTTAACTCGGCAGTGTCTCTTCAACCTTGGTGGAAAGACAGCCGGCTGCAGAATTCACACTCTGCTGCACAAATGCGATGCGACGCCCCTTCCTCTTGCAGCTCCCACGGGTGCAGAAAAGAAATTGACTTAACCGTGCTCTAAATGTGATGATACAAAGTCACACCACAAACACAAACTTCTTCTAAAGTTGTGCAATGACACTTATGAGATTTTTTTTAACGTTTTCAAGACATTTAACTGTGCTGTTGGTTGAAACGTGTTTATTTATGACTATGCTACAATAAGGCGACAAAAAAATGCTATTTATATAACATTTTTGATCCAACCTTTGTTTATAACTGAAAAGAAGGGCTAATTCAGATCTCAAATTGAACAACTAGCTTTCAAGTTTACTTTTGTTTAATATTTGTCCGAGAGATGGGGAATAAAAAAATACAGATACAGGCCTCGAATTTTAACTTTTTAAGGTCAAGGCAAGTGTTGCCTTAAAGGAGGGCTGAAATTTTACGGCACCAAGGCAAACACTATTTTCGAGGAGGGGGCTCTAAAGCATGCATGTATGCATGCATATATATATATATATATATATATATATATATATATATATATATATATATATATATACATATACACAGTGTTTCCCATAAACTGCCAAGATACCTGTGGTGGTGGGGGCGTGGCTATAGGCGTGGTCACCATGACATCATCGAGTAATTTGCATAATTTACTACAATGATATGATTTTCTCTAAAAAGGCTCAAAAAATGTATACTTACTAATTAATAATAACAGTTTTGTTTTAAACGTCCATCCATCCATCCATCCATCCATTTTACAATATAATTACAACACTTTATGTACATATTTATATACAGATTTGAACAATAAGTTATTCACTGAAATATATGTATTAATTGTGGTTCTTACAAAAAATATATCTTATAAAATATAAAAGCTAAAATGTCTCTTAAAGCTCTGCCCCTTTAATTAGTGCATAGTAAATAATTTAACTTTAGCCTACTACTACAACCATATTATTTACCAGCAACATAAAGTGAAACAGAGGCAGAGGTGTCCTGCCACAGTCAGTAACAAATAAACAGAAAACAGTAGTGGTCAAATACAAATAAGGCAACAAGAGAAGTATCCTACACTTCTCTTTTGTAAAGTAAATCTGAACAGCCTATATGGGCATCTACATCAACTATATGATTTGCCTGAGAAGCTGGACAGGACAAAAAAAAAAAATATATATATTTTTTTTAATTTTTTATTTGTGGTGGACGTAATTCTTTCGTGGCGGGCCGCCACAAATAAATGAATGTGTGGGAAACACTGATATATATATATATATATATATATATATATATATATATATATATATATATATATATATATATATATATATATATATATATATATATATATATATATATATATATATATATATATATATATATATATATATATATTAGTGGTTAGAGTGTCCGCCCTGAGATCGGTAGGTTGTGAGTTCAAACCCCGGCCGAGTCATACCAATGACTATAAAAATGGGACCCATTACCACCCTGCTTGGCACTCAGCATCAAGGGTTGGAATTGGGGGTTAAATCACCAAAAATGATTCCTGGGCATGGCCACCGCTGCTGCCCACTGCTCCCCTCACCTCCCTGGGGGTGATCAAGGGTGATGGGTCAAATGCAGAGAATGATTTTGCCACACCTAGTGTGTGTGTGACAACCATTGGTGCTTTTTTTAAAGGCCTACTGAAACACACTACTACCGACCACGCAGTCTGATAGTTTATATATCAATGATGACATCTTAACATGCAACACATGCCAATACGGCCGGGTTAACTTATAAAGTGCAATTTTAAATTTCCCGGCAAACTTCCGGCTGAAAACATTTCGATATGATGACGTTTGCGCGTGACGTCAACTGTTGAAGCGAAAGTATTCGGAGCCCATTGAATCCAATACAAAAAGCTCTGTTTTCATCTCAAAATTCCACAGTATTCTGAACATCTGTGTTGGTGAATCTTTTGCAATTTGTTTAATGAACAATGGAGACTGCAAAGAAGAAAGTTGTAGGTGGGATCGGTGTATTAGCGGCGGACTACAGCAACACAACCAGGAGGACTTTGAGGATAGCAGACGCGCTAGCCGAACGACCTCACCTTGACTTCCTCCGTCTCCGGGCCGCCGACCGCATCGGTGATCGGGTGAAGTCCTTCGTCGTACCGTCGATTGCTGGAACGCAGGTGAGCACGGGTCGTGATGAGCAGATGAGAGCTGGCGTAGGTGCAGAGCTAATGTTTTTAGCATAGCTCTGTCAAGGTTCCGTAGCTAAGTTAGCTTCAATGGCGTCGTTAGCAACAGCATTGCTAAGCTTCGCCAAGCTGGAAAGCATTAACCGTGTAGTTACATGTCCAGAGTTTGGTAGTATTGTAGATCTTCTGTCTATCCTTCCAGTCAGGGGTGTATTTGTTTTGTTTCTATATGCAGTTAAGCCCGATACTATCACGTTAGCTCAGTAGCTAAAGTGCTTCACCGATGTATTGTCGTGGAGAAAACATTCACTGTGAATGTCCATTTTGCGTTCTCGACTCTCATTTTAAAGAGGATATAGTATCCGAGGTGGTTTGAAATACAAATCTGTGATCCACAATAGAAAAAGGAGAGAGTGTGGAATCCAATGAACTCTTGTACCTAAGTTGCGGTCAGAGCAAAAAAAGATACGTCCTGCACTGCACGCTAGTCCTTCACTTTCACGTTCCTCATCCACGAATCTTTCATCCTCGCTTGTTTACAAATATGTGTTTGTACACATGGGAAAAACTGACATCAAATCCAAACCACGCGAACATAAAACATAAACATTAGCTGGTCGCTACAGTATGAATTGCTATATATCGTCTATTATTTGCGCACTATAGACAAGTGATGTACAAAAAACTCTACCTACGAAAAAAGACTGTGATCACTGAAAACTACGCTGCTGAAACAGGATGTAAACAAAACGCACACCATTGTCTGGAGCGTTGTCTGCGATGTGGACGTGATTTTTATATATATTGCAGATATACTCGCGTGGACAGCCATCTACGAAATGTGCAAATATTAAGAAGACTGTGGCGTCTTTTTAAAAAGAGAAAGTCCAACCAGAGCAACGGCGCCAAGCAAGTGTGACATCATGCTCGCTTTAGCCTCTTTAGTCAGGGACATCGAGGGACAGAAGTAGAGTCTCTACACACGAGTACATTTTATAATAACACCAGAAGAAGATGCTAGATTAATTGCTAGTTGTTTTTAATTAACATAGTCATTAAAAGTCTGTAAACACTTGAAAAAATCTCAACAAAGTACCTTGTGCGAAAAGCAGCCACAATTGAAAATATGGCAAAACGATAGAAAAATATATGTTAATACTAGTTAATAAAAACAGATTTGTTTTAAATGTATGTATACCGGTACATTTTTGAGCCTTTTTAAAGAAAATCATATAATAGCAAATTCTGCAAGTTACTCGATGCCGTCATCGTGACCACGCCCATAACCACGCCCCCACCGCCACAGGCATCTTGGCAGTTTAGGGGAAATCCTTAATGACAACCTCAACATCGTCTTTGTCAACACTGGAACTAATCATTCAGAATCATCAGTTCACTTTTAATGGACATTGTACTCCTAAACCAGAGGAAAATACCTTGGACTGTGCCAATTCTGAACGACTCGCGGCAGATGATGCTATCATTATTTTCGGCCATTCGGGACATGAGACAAAAGTGAGCTATGTAATTGTAAATAAACATAACTGAGAAGTACCAATTTTAACGACATGCTGGTGTAAATGTGTATGGTCATCTGTCATGATGTTTAGCATTGAAAGTTAAAAAGAGTATCGTACAACATAATAAGCTGACAAAAGGACACATTCAGAAATTATTTTTAGAATGCATTGAGATATAAAGTACACAATATCCGTTTTAATGCAAATGTTTAGTCACTGTTGCTTTATTTCATAAAATAATTTGTGCAATTCAAACACAAAGTCTGCTTTTTTGTGCTTGGGGAGCCTTCTCTGCAAAAACTGACCAATCACAGCTCTGCGATCTGCGTCGCTGTTGATGCAAACTTTGAATTTTTTTTAAGTGCACACAAAGCTTGCGGGAAGGTCTGCAGGCGGAGGGGACAAAACAGCGTTGCTTATGCAATTTACGTGACGCAAAAGTATACACCAGGCTTTAGCCACCTCGTACCTGCCATAGTAAATGACTGAAGCCCCTTCTACACTAAGGTTATCCAGGGTATGTCCCATCTAACCTTATCCTTGTCCACACACACACAATGCCACCGTTTAAGACCCCCTACCCCCTCCGTCCGCCGGCGCAAAGCAGCCGAGTACGCATGCGCAAAAAATGCGCACGTCATAGTTGCTTTGTGTGCAAGTTCCTAAAATAAATTTAACTTATCTGAACAATATCCAGTGATGTGGTATTTCAATTAACTGGAATAAAGCGTGCTGTGGGGCCCTTTTGTAGTGAATCACACCTGCTAATAATTAATCAAATATTTAATGGACATATGAACGTAAACAACTTGTAAGGAAACTTTATATACTCTGGACCAAGACGTTGAGTAATCGCTCGATATACATTGCGGACAATAACTGATACAGTCTGCTTTGCCAGTCCAAATGCATTCGCTGTTTTCCGGAGTCTTCCCTCGTCGGCCAGGTAATACAAAGAACACGCTAGCTTTTTTATCACATCCACAGGAGCCCGCATTCTCGTTGTCCGAGACAAATAGACAACCGTATTTTTCGGACTATAAGTCACAGTTTTTTTCATAGTTTGGCCGAGGGTGCCACTTATACTCAGGAGCGACTTATGTGTGAAATTATTAACACATTACCGTAAAATATCAAATAATATTATTTAGCTCATTCACGTAAGAGACTAGGCGTATAAGATTTCATCGGATTTAGCGATTAGGAGTGACAGATTGTTTGGTAAACGTTTAGCATGTTCTATATGTTATAGTTATTTGAATGACTCTTAGCATAATATTAGGGCTGCAACAACTAATCGATTAAAATCGATTGTAAAAATAGTTGGCGATTAATTTAGTCATCGATTCGTTGGATCTATGCTATGCGCATGCGCTGAGGCTACGTTTATTTTTATTTTTTATTTTTTTAACCTTTATTTAAACTGCAACATTTACAAACAACTGAGAAACAATAATCAAAATAATAGGGGTGTAACGGTACGTGTATTTGTATCGAACCGTTTTGGTACGGGGGTTTCGGTTCGGTGCGAAGGTGTACCGAACGAGTTTCCACACGGACATATTAAAGTTAAAGGCCTACTGAAACCTACTACTACCGACCACGCAGTCTGATAGTTTATATATCAATGATGAAATCTTAACATTGCAACACATGCCAATACGGCCGGGTTAACTTATAAAGTGACTTTTAAAACTTCCCGGGAAATATCCGGCTGAAACGTCGCGGTATGATGACGTATGCGCGTGACGAAGTCAGAGTAACGGAAGTTATGGTACCCGTAGAATCCTATACAAAAAGCTCTGTTTTCATTTCATAATTCCACAGTATTTTGGACATCTTTTGCAATTTGTTTAATGAACAATGAAGGCTGCAAAGAAGACAGTTGTAGGTGGGATCGGTGTATTAGCAGCGGACTACAGCAACACAACCAGGAGGACTTTGTTGGAGCGCTAGCCGCGCTAGCCGCGCTAGCCGCGCTAGCCGCGCTAGCCGGCGACCTCACCTTGACTTCCTACGTCTCCGGGCCGCCAAACGCATCGGGTGAAGTCCTTCGTCCTTCTGCCGATCGCTGGAACGCAGGTGAGCACGGGTGTTGATGAGTAGATGAGGGCTGGCTGGCGTAGGTGGAGAGCTAATGTTTTTAGCATAGGTCTGTGAGGTCCCGTTGCTAAGTTGCTAAGTTAGCTTCAATGGCGTCGTTAGCACAGCATTGTTAACCTTCGCCAGCCTGGAAAGCATTAACCGTGTATTTACATGTCCACGGTTTAATAGTATTGTTGATTTTCTATCTATCCTTCCAGTCAGAGGTTTATTTTTTTGTTTCTATATGCAGTTAAAGCACGATGCTATCACGTTAGCTCGTAGCTAAAGCATTTCGCCGATGTATTGTCGTGGAGATAAAAGGCACTGAATGTCCATTTTGCGTTCTCGACTCTCTTTTTCAAGAGGATATAGTATCCGAGGTGGTTTAACATACAAATCCGGGATCCACAATAAAAAAAGGAGAGTGTGGAATTCAATGAGCCAGCTTGTACCTAAGTTACGGTCAGAGCGAAAAAAGATACGTCCATCACTGTCTCTCAAGTCCTTCACTGTAACGTTTCTCATCTACGAATCTTTCATCCTCGCTCAAATTAATGGGGTAATCATCACTTTCTCGGTCCGAATCTCTCTCGTTCCATTGTAAACAATGGGGAATTGTGAGGAATACTAGCTCCTGTGACGTCACGCTACTTCCGGTACAGGCAAGGCTTTTTTTTTATCAGCGAGCAAAAGTTGCGAACTTTATCGTCGATTTTCTCTATTAAATCCTTTCAGCAAAAATATGGCAATATCGCGAAATGATCAAGTATGACACATAGAATGGATCTGCTATTCCCGTTTAAATTTAAAAAAATCATTTCAGTAGGCCTTTAAAGTTAAAGTACCAATGATTGTCACACACACACTAGGTGTGGTGAAATTTGTCCTCTGCATTTGACCCATCCCCTTGATCACCCCCTGGGAGGTGAGGGGAGCAGTGGGGAGCAGTGGGCAGCAGCGTAGCCGCGCCCGGTAATCATTTTTGGTGATTTAACCCCCAATTCCAACCCTTGATGCTGAGTGCCAAGCAGGGAGGTAATGGGTCCAATTTTTCTAGTCTTTGGTATGACCCGGCCGGGGTTTGAACTCACAACCTACCGATCTCAGGGCGGACACTCTAACCACTAGGCCACTGAGTAGCGTACTGCACGTTGTGTAAACAATACTCAAAATGCCGGACATTTGAGGCATTTAAGAAACTCCGCCCTGACAGCTCCGCAAAAGAGGACATGTCCGGTGAAAAGAGGACGTAAGGTTTAGTCTATCGTAGCCCGTTCCACACATGTCCGGTGAAACCGATCGCTGCTAGCGACCGGGCTAGGATAGACTGACCATACGTCCTCTTTTCACCGGACATGTCCTCCTTTGCGGGGCTGTCCGGGCGGTGTTTCTTAAATTGCTCAAATGTCTGGCATTTTGAGTTATGGTTGCGTGTATTAACAATGTACGTTCAGGGTTAAGAAGGGGTTAAAAACTAAACAAATTGTGCGCGCAGCAGTATTCGTGAGGGAAGGGCAGAGAGCGAGAGAGTTATGATAAACGCGCATGCTTTTTATCGATAGATTTATCAGATTTAATTTTCTATTATCTATAGCAGGGGTGTCAAAAGTGTGCATTTTTGGAACATTTTCCTTGTTTTATTTGGCAAGTTGAAAGGACATGGCGCCAGTATGCTGTTTTTTTTTTTCCAAAAAATTACTGGAAAAGATAGAAATGTAATTTGTCTCTTTTATCCTTTTATTAATCGATTAATCGAAGTATTCAGCCTGTTGTTCACTATTCTTTATTTATTTTAAATTGCCTTTCAAATGTCTATTCTTGGTGTTGGGTTTTATCAAATTCATTTCCGCCAAAAATGCGACTTATACTCCAGTGTAGGGTTGGGTATCGAGTATCGAGTATCGATTGGAACCGGGACTAACTTTCCGATTCTCCCGGAATCGTTCAAAAGTTTAAATTTCGATTCCTATTTTCGATACCAGTCCGCCGACCGGAAAAAAATATGTCCGCCGAACCGGAAGAAGAAGCCGCTGAACACCAACGAATAAGCGCACACCGCCGGAAGTATTAGCATAGCCGAGCGAGTCAGTCAAGCTCAAGCATGGATAGCGGGCGTCGGCGGTCGTAAGTGTGGCTTTACTTTACAAAAAAAAATGAAATAACCGCGAAATAACAGAGCTCCATGTCCATCAAGAAACGAGTGGAGAGAGAGCTGCAGATGGACCAGGACGTTCCACCGATACTTATGTCTGACGACCCTGCTGCATGGTGGTGGTCCGGTGGAACCAACAAAAGACTTATCCTTTGCTGTCATATCTCGCTTTCTCCTATTTATGCGTTCAAGCTTCTTCCACACCCAGCGAACGTGTATTTTCCACAGCAGGAGACACTATCTGTCCAGAACGCTCACGCATCCTGCCTGAGAAGGCGGATATGGTCATTTTCCTAAACAAGAACTGTCTCTGATTTTATACTGTACCTGCTGCTAATCTGGACTGGGTTTTGCAAGTTGTTTCTTATTGTTTATTTGCTTTTCTGCACCAGGTTAGCCCATCAGTGGGAGCACGATAACATTTTTAAGTACCTGCAGCATCATACACTTGTGTGTGTAAATGTGTTTTCATGAGGTTTCCTGCAGCATCATACACTTGTGTGTGTAAATGTGTTTTCATGTGGTTTCCTGCAGCATCATACACTTATGTGTAAATGTGTTTTCATGAGGTTTTCAAAAATAAAGCTCTCTTGAGGAAAGTGTACCCATGGGAAAATGTATTCATAATTTATAATATTTATATTCAAGTTCATAGATTTTATATTTATATTCTAGTTGAAATGGATGGATGGATGAAAACAGCCCTGTGAGGAATGTATAGTAAAGTTCATAAAAAGTTAATAGAATTAAAATTTGATGGAGAATGTCAGACTATTTCATTCAGAAAGACTGTAGGTTAGCTAGCTCATTTAAAATATCCTAAACTTTTTTTTGACCCTGCCTCTTAAAAGAATCGGGATCGAGAATCGCCAGGAATCGGAATCGAAACAAAGAATCGGAATCGGAATCCTTCAAATTCAAACGATACCCAACCCTACTCCAGTGCGACTTATATATGTTTTTTTTCTTCTTTATTGTGCATTTTCGGCAGCTGCAACTTATACTGCATACTCAGAAAAATACGGTAAGTTTTTCGGTAAGTAGAATCACAGCTGAACTGGACATTCGAAAGTTCTCTTGCCATTGCTCTGGCACGACACACTCGTTGACAAACATATCCCACCAGGCTGCCGTTCTTCCAAGCCTTATCCGAAACCGTCGCTCAACATTGCTATGTTGCCGTCTGAGATGTGTTGTATCCGAAATAGCTGCAATCACGCGTTTCCTTCTCTTAAGATATTCATGTGTGATTTCCACAAGCGTCTGTACATGTAGAAGAATGAGAAACACGGGCATGTCTTGATGACTCGCCTCCATCTTTCCAGTGGTTAGCTCCGATTTACGAAACCAGTTGTTATGAAGCTGGCTGTGGTGCGTTCTTTCTGACGTCACTTCCTGTTTGGGGCGCGGTCTTTCTGACTTCACTTCCTCTCCGAACTCAGTTTGTAAACGATCAATGAGTCCATACAAAGCTAAGAGCCGGAGATTCAAGAAATACATGGCACGCTTACCTGTGTAAAACATTATCCAAGGAGGGGAACATTAAACGATAGTTTAGTGTGGCTGACATGGGGCTTAGGCTAAATAATTATTAGTTTAAGGAGTTATCCGGCTTAATGTAGACAGGGCCTTAGAATGCATAAAAAAAGAAAAATATATTGTCTTACATAGGGATAGTGAGTAATAGGCACAATTCCCCCCAAAAAGTGCAGTTCTAGTTCGGACTAGTCACTATAGACATTGGATTCCAATATTAGCATTAAGATTTAAGAATGTGTTTGTATGTAAGCATCCACCAGTAGAGAGGTGTGTGTGTGCAAAGCAAAGTCAACTCTGTTACTTTTGGTGTGGCCATTCAGAGGCTAAGCACATTAGGTGCTGATAAGAGTGAAGAAGTTCACCTCACCATCGCATTCTCTGTTTACCCACTTTCCGTCTCTCACCTTGCAAGGCCACAGAGAGCGAGTGGGAGGTAACGAGCGAAGAGGTCAGTAGGGAGTGCTTGAATACCTTTTAGCCAAGTGCACAACACCATGACTGAAAGTGTGACAATTAAACCTCCACACTGTAGTCCTCCCAACTCAAATCCCTCGTCAAGGTTTAGTACACAGATACAAGTACAATACAAAGTGCAAAAATGAGCGTCAAAGAATTTGTATTTAGGAAGTAGATAGCTGAAGTATGCTGCTTGGTGGGTCCTTTCAAGCGAAAGTGATACATGGGTGTGTGCTTTCAGGTTAATCACTAATGCATCACACTGAACTGAGGACAAAGTCCACACAAGCAGTCATGTTATGAATGTGCTGCTCTTTCAGGGTTGCCCACAGAGTCTAAAGGTCTTGTTGATTCGATTTCCTCATTTCAGGGATTATACTAAAGCTGCTGTGGGTCAAATGTGAGAAAACGTGTTTTATATTGTTTCACGAAAAAAACAGATTTCTGGCTCTGTTTGCTAGTGAAACCTTTAATGGTCAAATCTTTTCCAGGGTCGAACTGTGCCCATCTTGATAGAAGTGAAAATGCCTAACTAGTACATTCATGCAAGTGATAAAGACAACTTAAAAGAAAAGACGATAGATTAATGAAATCACTTCCACTTCAAACATTTTTTATATATATATATTTTTTATATTGTAGCGTCCCGGAAGAGTTAGTGCTGCAAGGGGTTCAGGGTATTTGTTCTGTTGTGTTTATGTTGTGTTACGGTGCGGATGTTGTCCCGAAATGTGTTTGTCATTCTTGTTTGGTGTGGGTTCACAGTGTGGCGCATATTTGTAATGGTGTTAAAGTTGTTTATACGGTCACCCTCAGTGTGACCTGTATGGCTGTTGACCAAGTATCCCTTGCATTCACTTGTGTGTGTGAAAAGCCGTAGATGTTATGTGATCAGGCCGACACGCAAAGGCAGTGCCTTTAAGGTTTATCGGCGCTCTGTACTTCTGCCTACGTCCGTGTACCACTCCGTCAGCGGCGTTTTAGTCATAAATTTTACTTTTTGAAACCGATACCGATAATTTCTGATATTACATTTTAAAGCATTTATCAGCCGATAATATCGGCAGTCCGATATTATCGGACATCTCTATTCTCAATGTAACCAATACAGTAAACCATGACCAGGACCAGAGGTCAGTCACTATTAAGGTTCATAAAAATAATAATGATTATAATAATTTATTATCTTTATTATTATTATTATTATTATTATTATTATTATATATTGTTAATATTTTATTTATAGAGCCCTTTTCAAAAACTAAAAAGACATTTTACAGCAGAGGTCTTTAAAAGGCGGTCCGCGGAGGTATTGCAGGTGGGTTGTAAAATATTTAGTACATTGGATTTGTTTACATATATTATTTTCCACAAATGTGGTTTTTAAATACACATAATTAACATTGATCCAACACACTATAGAGTTGTTTATAAACGGCATTGGCAAGGACACCCTACTCACTGTACCTTGCAGTTTTAAAATAAATAAAAACATGAAATAACTATATTGTTGTGTTCATGTTAGCATTTAAGATGGCTGGTCACCAGCTCACGATTCGTGCTGTAGTTACCAGGTAGGGACTAGAGCTTTAGTTGCCACCTGTCGATTAGAGCTGTAGTTGCCAGCTACAGTGGCATTTTGACTGGAATGGAATCATCATTATTGTCATTGCACGAGTACAACAAAATGTTATCAGCACTAACCCGTTAAAGATTAGACAAACAACATTGTACAGAGTTGCAGAACAGGAAGCCCCGTAGAATGTGGGAAAAAGGTTGACGTAGGGGTGAAGTGTCTTGCTCAAGGACACAACGGACGTGACAAGGTTGGTAGAAGGTGGGGATCGGACCAGGAACCCTCAGGTTGCTGGCACGGCCACTCTCCCAACTGCGCCACGCCGTAGTTGCCAGCTGTTGATTAGCGCAGTAGTTGTCAACTGGCAATATGAAAACAAATGTCCAGCTAGCGATTAGTGCTGTAGTTGCCAGCTAGCAATTAGCGCTGTAGTTGCCAGCTTGCGATTCACACTCTAGTAACCAAATACTGATTAGCGCTATAAAGTTCAAATTTGAATGACAATAAAAAGGAAGTCTAAGTCTGTAGTTGCCAGCTGGCGATGTGCAAACAAGTGTCCAGCTAGTGATTAGTGCTCTAGTTGACAGCTAGCGATGTATATACTAGTTGGCGATTAGCACTTTAGTTACCAGCTAGCGATGAGCGCTCTAGTTGCCAGCTATTGATTATCGTCGTAGTTGTCAACTAGCAATTAATTTGCCATGTAGCGATTAGTGCTCTTGTTGCCAACTAGCGATTTGCACACTAGTTGCCAGCTAGCTATTAGCAGTCTAGTTACAAGCTAGCAGTTAGCGTACTAGTTGTCAGTTAGCGATAAGCACGTTACTTGCCAGCCAGCAATTAGTGCGGCAGTTGCCAGCTAGTGATTAGTGAACTATTTGCCAGCTAGTTTTTAACTGCACTACTGCTATTATTTGAATATCTTACCTTTATGGCCAGTTTAATATAAAACTGGTATTTTTACTAGATATATAAGTAGGGGTTTCTTGGCCTGGACAATGTTGAAGGTTACAGGGTAAAAAAACAAATACAAGTGTATTAGAAAGTAAGTATAAAAAATAAAACCAAAAATAATAAAGAATAAATGCAGTTTAAAATGCATACAGCAAGGAAGATTAAAATGATTCAGATTGAAATATTATAATGTAATGTGTTACTATATTCATGTCATTATGTTTTGTCGTAGGGTTTGGCAGCATGAACACGTCCTCTTCCGGTCGGAAGACTCCAGTGGACCACGGTGTCCAGATCCGCTTCAGCAATGAATACAGCGAAAGGCAGCCTGGCCCCAAACCCAAGACCAAGTCTCAGACCTACTCCAAGTACGGCGTGGCGGTCAGGGTGCAGGGCATCGCGGGACAGCCATACGTGGTTCTGAAAGACGGCAAAGAGGGCGACTCGTACGGAGTCCAGCTCAGAACTCAGGACAACTCTGGCTACAGCAGCCTCCCCCGCAGGAGGGAGAGGGGTGAGCCAACAACACGGGGAGCGTATGAGGAAGGGGGGCAAGGAGGCGCGCTACGCCGGGCCCAATCCCATGGATCTCTCCTGGACAGGGAGGGGGGTGCTGATGATGAGGAGTTCCAGCTGTCTAGGCCTCCAGGGGATGGTAAGTCTGGTAGCTATGGCAACCTGGACAGCGGGCTGGGAGTACGAGGAGAGCGAGAACCAGCTCAGAATGCCTGGGATGGTTCTTATAAGGCAAGACTCAACGGCTCAGTGGGGTCGCTAGCGAGTGACAGCCAGGCCTTCCCCAATGCCCCCCAGCAAGCGCAGTCTTTCAACCGACTGGTCAACAGGTTTGATGACGGCCGAAGTGGAGGTCAGCAGCGAGGCGTATCTCCTTCCCGCAGTCCCAGAGCTGCGCCTCGACGCAGCACCGCCAACCATTACACCTCACCTTCGTCCTCAACTCACAGCAGCCCGGCACGCAGCCAGAGCACTCACGCTAACCTTCCTGGATACCCGGGTAATAAGCGGACGTCAGCAGGCAGATACGTTGCCGTGGATACAGAGCCACAAGTAAGAATTGCCTACTGTGTTGACCTGATTATCCACCTGAGAAACAGTTTGTTTTTGGTCCAGTTACACATATTGGAAAAAAGTAGCCGTGTTATGCAAAACACATATGTCCACTGCAGGAGACATTATTACACAGTATACTAGTAGATTACAATTGTTCAACTATATCAGATTTTCATTGATCACTATTATCTTCAAGCTAGCACAATAAATCCTCCTACTGTTGTTTACTAACTTGGTGACAACCTTTGAGACAAGTTGGTCTCCCACTGGCAGCGTTAATTTACACAGCAGTTATTAATTGGATTTTAGTCATAGTCTTTTGACAAAAAATTATTTTAGTTTTAGTCACATTTTAGTCATCTAAATTGATTTAGTTTTAGTCGACTAAAATCCTCAACATTTTAGTCCACTAAAATTACAGTACAGTATTTTACGGACCATAGGGCGCAGCGGATTAAAAGGCGCACTGCCGATGAATGGCCTATTTTCGATCTTTTTTCATACATAAGGCACACCGGATTATAGGGCGCATTAAAGGAGTCATATTTTTTATTTTTTTCTAAATTGAAAACACTTCCTTGTGGTCTACATAACATGTAATGCTGTTTTTTTGGTCAAAATGTTGCATAGATTATGTTTTACAGATCATCTTCAAGCCGCTTTCTGACAGTCGCTTGAGGATGCGCTGTTTTGTGGGTGGTCTTATTTACGTGGCTCACATTCGGCAGCGTCTTTTCTCCGTCATCTTTGTTGTAGCGGTGTAGCGTGCAAGGACGGGCGTGGAAAAAGTGTCAAAAGATGGAGCTAACTGTTTTAATGACGTACAGACTTTACTTAAATCAATAACGGCGCAGCATCTCCTCATCCGCCGGAAATGTGTCTCGTGAAAAACTGTCCGACTGGAACTCTCTAATAACTAAAGTTCCCTGGGTGAATAATGTAAACTCTATACACCGGTATGTTTTAGCGCTTTCATGGCGAGTTTACTGACAGATATAAGTAAGAACTTTACACTACTTTATATTAGAAATGGCAACAGCGGAGGATGAATGTCCCATAACAAGAAGATAGAGAAAAAGAAGAAGCTAAGGCATCGTCACGTTCAGAAAGGCGGATGTGCGCAATTTTTCAGGACTTATGCAGATCCCAAATACAGATCAGCAGGTACCATGAGGTAAGAAAAGTTGCTTTTGCATAATATTGCGAAACAAAACGGCAGATAATATATCTTACCTTATACACACACCATAATAATACTCGTATGTTGAAGCGCAGTTCAATCCATCAAGCGGTGCGGGTTCATAGCTTACCAAAGTCGTACTAAAACATTTTGATAGATTTTTGAGTGCCGTGTGTAATGTTCTATATTTTCAATGGAACATATAAAATGTTGGTGTTGAAGCGCAGTACAATTCATCAAGCAGTTCGGTTTCATAGCTTACCAAAGTCGTACTAAAACATTTTGATAGATTTTTGAGCGCGGAGTGTAATGTTCTATATTTTCAATGGAACATATAAAATGTTGGTGTTGTTTACTTGAGTCATATTGCAGTCTACACATATATTTTGTGTGTGACTGCCATCATAGTGCAGTCTACACGTATCTCTTATGTTTGACACTTATCATTTCAACATGCACCAAATAAAATAGCTTCGAGGTCGGTAAGCAAAACCAGAATTATTCCGTACATTAGGCGCACCGGGTTATAAGGCGCACTGCTGAGTTTTGAGGGGGAAAAATTATTTTAAGTGCGCCTTATAGTACGGAAAATACAGTAATTTTTGTCGACTAAAATATAAATTATAAAACCTAACGCATCTTTAAAAAGTTGTTTTGAAACCCCTATTATTAAGGTTATTGCAGAGCATCTCAAAGAATAAATTCACAACAATACCTGCACTCCATGAATATATCAATAAGTACATTTCACACTAACCTTACTGTGTTATTTTATTTGAAATTAAGAATTTTTTCCAAATGTTGAATAATATATGACTAAAATGGTCATATGAAGAAACAAACTAGTTTTATTCTATATTGTGTATAACTACATTGACCAGGGTTTCACCTTAATGTGTTTGATCGTGGCAGTGCCCCATGGCAAATATTAGCCGCCACACCTTAAAAATTATGTTTTTTTTACGAGAAAACAAATGAAAGTAATATAATGTATTGTAGCGTCTAGGAGAAGACATACAAAGTCTGACACTCTTTTTAGTTTTATTGCCAATCTTATGCTAACAACCGGCCCAATTCCAACAAGTATTTCCTTTCCATCTCCATGTTTCAATCCTAGACACACAACAATACTTCCTTATTTTTCGCCAACATGGTGTGTTCAAGACCATGGGAAAATTAACATTGTAACACACTAACATACACATCAACACTAACAGGTAGTTACAGTATGAATCGATATATCAGTGTTGGCGCTAGGAATTTTCAAAATGGGGTCCCAGGGACCCAATCAAGTCATAAAAATGGGATTCGACAGTACATTTTTGGGGTCCCACTTTTTTGTAACCACTTTGAAAACAAATAATAAACGTATGCATTATCCTGTTATATCTCACATTCTATATTGTCTTTTGGAAAAAGGTTGTCATAGATGTTACTTAATTCCATACATCCATCCATTTACTACCGACGTTACTCAATTCATTAAAAAAAATAATACAAAAGAAAACACATTTTTATGCATATGTAAATTTATTCAGTTATAAACATGCATTCACTTTCTTCTTTCCTTCATGGATCTAAACTTTTTTTTTAATGTTGTTTTTTTGTTTGTTTGTTTTCTGCCCTTTTTGTCAAAGAAAACTGTTTTTTTTATGGCAAACACACAAAATATGCTAAATCTTCCACAAAAATTATTTTTCAAAGTGGAATATTTGATGTGAAGTAATCAGAGCCTTGGATAGGTCAATAATTCATAAAAACATAGATTTTGATTCAATATTATGTATTGAGCAATGACTGTTTTAAATAAAAATAAAAAAAACAGCTTTGTTTTATTAGTCAACATTGCAACTTTTTCAAAATTACATTTCACCTGTAAGCTTTTTTATTCCACTTTTGTTATGTTTTTGTTCATTTTATTAGTAATTATAGAATGTACCGTGGGCCTATAAAACATAGCTGCGGGCCACAACTGGCCTCCGGGCCACACTTTTGACACCCCTGCTATAGATAATAAAAAATTAAATCTGATAAGTCTATCGATAAAAAGCAAAGCCTGGCGACGCATGCGCGTTTATCATAACGCACAGTCAGCATCTCTGCTTCAGTAAACAATGACGGTGATGACGTCACTGTCAGCGATGGGAGCGAAACTTGCTAACTTGTCAGCCATTCTCCAAGAGACTCCTTTTGAACACTCCTCGCACATTAACACTTCAAAAGGCACATATTTTCCCCGTTTGTTGACCTGCAAAGTATGTTTTTGGGGTGTAGGAGTCTGGTCGGGTGCTGGTTAGCTTAAGCTCCATCCTCCATCCTCGAACAATGTCGATCCAGCGGGAGATAAAAGTGAAGTTTCCATGGACTCACAAAGACTAAAACAACTCATTTACTGGAGACATAGCACAGGATGAAGTTAAAAAGGTTGACTTTCATTACACTCACCTCAATGTTTACCATGAAGTCTTTCTTTTGACAGCCCCTCGCGGTAAAGTTGTCCAAGTGCAAACTGAGGCAGTATTTGTGATTGATAAACCTTTCGGCGAATCAAAATTTAAGAAATTGTACCGGAAAGTTCATTACTTTGAAAACGACCAATAAAAACGCGGCGAAGGCAGGGTCGGTTAAAAAAAAATAAAAATAAAAATCCGCGTCCCAGCCATGCGTGGACTTTCGAAAAAGCCACGTCCTTTCTGATTTCAAAGACACAAAAAGTGCGTTAATGCCAACAGTGTATATAGTTTATTATTTACGCACTATTATGGGATGTAACTTATCAAATGTCAATATTATCACGGTATTAAGGCCACGATACGATATTATTGTGGTATATGTCCCAAAATTAAAAATTAAAAATTACTATAGTGTGTAAAATGAAGTGCCGGTAATGTTTAGGATAGAGCAAACTCATCCATCAATCCATTTTCTACCGCTTGTCCCGTTCAGGGTCGCGGGGGTAGCTGGAGCCTATCTCAGCTGCAATCGGGCAGAAGGCGGGGTACACCCTGGACAAGTCGCCACCTCATCGCAGGGCAAACACAGATAGACAGACAACATTCACAGTCACATTCACACACTAGGGCCAATTTAGTGTTGCCAATCAACCTATCCCCAGGTGCATGTCTTTGGAGGTGGGAGGAAGCCGGAGTACCCGGAGGGAACCCACGCAGTCACGGGGAGAACATTCAAACTCCACACAGAAAGATCCCGAGCCCGAAACTCACTGACTATAAATGAACACAAACGTAATACTAAACTGTTCTAGAATAGAATAGATCTTCATTGTCATTGTACATTGTACACCGAAATTGCAAGCAAACCCATTAGTGCAAATTTATCATCTTATTTATTACTACAAACATGAATTTTTAAGTGCAAAGAATTGTGCAGGCACATCCACTGTTTCAAGTAAATTTTAATATGAACTTACAGTTGCGTTTCTTTAATAGGAAACTGCACTTTTTTTGGAATTTTGCCTAGCGTTTACAATCATTATAAAGACATGACGGGTTGATTTTTTTTTAATGCATTCTAAATATTCAATATATTCGATCAAAAGTCAGCTTACAATGGAGCCTATGGGAGTCGTTCAATTCTGCCTAGGGAGCCCCTAAAACAACATCCAAACACCTCCATTAAGGTTTTCTATACACGATATAAGTACAGTCGTGGTCAAAAGTTTACATACACTTGTGAAGGACATAATGTCATTGCTGTCTTGAGTTTCCAATAATTTCTACAACTCTTGTTTTTTTTGTGATAGAGCACATACTTGTTGGGTGTTTCAACAGGACACTGACCCCAAACACACGTCAAAAGTGGTAAAGGAATGGCTAAATCAGGCTCGAATTAAGGTTTCAGAATGGCCTTCCCAAAGTCCTGACTTCAACGTGTAAATGCTGAAGAAACAAGTCCATGTCAGAAAACCAACAAATTTAGCTGAACCGCACCAATTTTGTCAAGAAGAGTGGTCAAAAATTCAACCAGAAGCTAGCCAGAAGCTTGTGGATGGCTACCAAAAGCACCTTATTGCAGTGAAACTTGCCAAGGGACATGTTACCAAATATTTACATTGCTGTATGTATACTTTTGACCCAGCAGATTTGGTCACATTTACAGTAGACCCATAATAAATTCATAAAAGAACCAAACTTCATGAATGTTTTTTGTGACAAACAAGTATGTGCTCTAATCACTCTATCACAAAAAAATAAGAGTTGTAGAAATTATTGGAAACCTAAAACAGCTATGATATTATGTCCTTCACAAGTGTATGTACATTTTTGACTACGACTGTAGATATGTTATGTAGTAACGGGCACATTTATAATAGCATTGCGTTTTTACGTATTTTGATCATTGTAAGCATATGCGGTGCGTTAATTAAAAAAACATCATGTTTGCTTTTTTTTTTCATCACTGATTTCTGTTGACTGCAGACTTAATGAGAGCCAACAAACATGATCAAACATCACTTACTGTATAAGGTATGCTGTCATTAGGATGCCAACTGCTAGGATGTTCATATATTCCCGTTTAGACGAAGAATGTCTCATAAACCCTGCGAAAAAAACGGGGTGGGGAACAACCGCTTGTCCTAAATGGCTATCAAAGTGTCCTAACTTGTCGGATTATATACTTGATCATTTACTTTTTAGGTGAGAAGCAGGAAGCAGTAGACTACTCGATGATGTGAACATAGGCACACGCGGAAGTGATCACGTCGCGTTATAAATAGTTTGTCTGCGTTAGAGCTTATAATAACAATATCATTAACACTTGGTTACGAAATGTAAATTGAGTATTGTGAGTGTTTTTTGCATGGTTATTAATGATTTTATGGCCGAAATAGCAGAGCTCTCATAGGCTCCGCTCTAAGCTGACTTTTATTCACCTTTATTTAAAAAATCCATCCGACATTGTGTCTTTCATAATGATTCCGGACGATAGGGAACATTTAAAAAAAAAAAAAAGTGCAGTTCCCCTTTAAAGTGACAATGTAAACATTCAGTGTAACAAATGTAAAACAATAATCTTCACTTAAGTGTCTTTTAACGTTTACTTTCTGAGAAGCAGTGCACATGTTTACATCAGTCTGGAATATGCTGTTTCTCAGAAAAAAATAACTTTTAATGATGTAAATACCTCACAAACTATTGTTTGGCTTCGCTGGCTTCAAATATATTTTCTGGAGGACAGTTTATGAGGTAACGACTTGTCCAGGTTGTACGCTGACTTCCGCCCGGAAGTCAACGTGCCTTTGTTTTGATTAGTTATTGTCCTATTGTAGTTAGCGGAAAATAGGCCGCTGACTAAATAGGCCACCTGCTGGTTTACATATATACATCTCAGTAAGTGTCTCATGGCTGTGTGTTTGGACTCTTAAGAGTAGTATTTTGATCTGTGTCTTAAGGTGACTCCTGATCTTTTGTTGGACCAGAGTGCAGACATGAACAGTGAGGAGGAGCAGACCATGCAGGCGATATACAGCATCCTGAGAGAAGGGTACAGTTGCCCACTTGACATATTTAAACTCTTGTATGGCTGTAGAGAGGTGGTCTTGATTTTCTTTTCCCACCTTAGCACCAACGAGAGCGACGTTTCCATCAAACATAAAGTCAACATCATCTGTCAGAGGATGCAGAGCCTTCAGGTTAGCTCCTCCCTGGAAACTCTTCACCCACTTAAAGATTTCTGACACAACTTCATCTTTACCAGCACAAAGAACCGCCCCCGGACTTCACGAGAGAAAGGAGGGAGCTTGAGAGGAAGGTGGCGGAGCTCCAGAGCGCCTTGCGAAACGAACGGCGGGTAGGTGGAGGAGACACTCAGATACTAATGGAGGTCTCCTTGAAAGCAGAACAGCAGCTCTTACAGTTGCTTTGTTCAAGTGTTTTTGTCTTTATAACAACCCTAAGGAGGGCTTTGGATACTGTGGAGTGGGCTTCAGATTAATCCACAGATTAATCCCTTAAATCCTCTGGCCTGGTCAGAGGTGCACACACACACACTCACACAACACTGCAATTTTGGTAATGACTACTTACATATTGTTTTAAAGAAGTTCTTAATCTCTAATAGCCCATAAGAACTTAATCCCAGCTGCATATTGATCTTTGGGCAGTTGCCCAGGCAGCTTTAACATTTGCTAAAAGCTCATTGTTTACGCTTCAAAGCTTTCTCAAGTCGTTATTCATTTATTTATCATCTCTGCTTGTGTGCAGAGCTCTGTCAGCCAGGCCGATAAAGCGCTGAAAGATGAGCTCGACTCCTGCTTGGATGCAAATCTGCAACTGCAGGAGACGTTGGATTGGAAGAAGAAAGAACTGAGTGATAGCCACTCTGAGTGAGTACCACAGATTTCTTAAACAAACACACTAGGGGTGCAATGGTACAGGTAACCCACGGTACGTTTTGTGGGCGCAGAGAGAACAACTTTTTTTCCTTTCAAAGTTGTTTTATTTTGCTTGTCATCAAAAACTGCATTGTGCAGTACACAAATCATCAGTGGTGTACTGAATACATAAAACTTTTCTTTAAAGATAACAGTTACTGAACAACACATTTTTAAATGGTAAATTGCCTTTTATTTAGAGATGGGTACAGATCACATTTGAACAGATACGGTACCAATCTTGGTACCTGGTAATCGATACTTGCACTCAACAGTACCGATTTTCGGTACTTTTGCGTGTGTTGATAAATTTTAATTGTTTTTGATAATAAAATCTATTTTTTTTATTGAAACCTTTAAAAATAAGTTGATTATGATAACTGCTGTCTAGGATCAGAATCGGGTTTATTGGCCAAGTATGTTTAACACACAAGGAATTTGACTTAGTTCATTGCAAGAAACAAAGAAAAACGCAACAACTACGAGGGAGCACAGCACAGTGCAGTGGCAGTTGGTATAACTTGTTTTATTTAGACATTTTTGACTTTCGATTACAGTTGCAAGTCCAATACATTAGATGGTAATAGTGTATAGTTCATAGTGTGTTGGCTAGTCAGTATATTTTTGCTGTCTTGTCTTTAGTTTCAGCCTAAAAATTGTTGATACTTTAAAGGCCTACTGAAATGAATTTTTTTTATATAAACGGGAATAGCAGATCCATTCTATGTGTCATACTTGATCATTTCGCGATATTGCCATATTTTTGCTGAAAGGATTTAGTAGAGAAAATCGACGATAAAGTTTGCAACTTTTGCTCGCTGATAAAAAAAGCCTTGCCTGTACCGGAAGTAGCGTGACGTCACAGCAGCTAGTATTCCTCACAATTCCCCGTTGTTTACAATGGAGCGAGAGATTCGGAGCGACAAAGCGACGACTACCCCATTAATTTGAGCGAGGATGAAAGATTCGTAGATGAGGAACGTTACAGTGAAGGACTAAAGAGGCAGTGATGGACGTATCTTTTTTCGCTCTGACCGTAACTTAGGTACAAGCTGGCTCATTGGATTCCACACTCTCTCCTTTTTCTATTGTGGATCACGGATTTGTGTTTTAAACCACCTCGGATACTATATCCTCTTGAAAATGAGAGTCGAGCACGCGAAATGGACATTTAAAGTGACTTTTATCCCCACGACAATACATCGGTGACACACTTAGCTACTGAGCTAACGTGATAGCATCGTTCTCAAATGAAGATAGAAACAAAAGAAATAAACCCCTGACTGGAAGGATAGACAGAAGATCAACAATACTATTAAACCATGTACATGTAACTACACGGTTAAAAATTCTCAGCCTGGTAAGGCTTAACAATGCTGTTGCTAACGACGCTAAGGCTAATTTAGCAACTTAGCAACGGGACCTCACAGAACTATGATAAAAACATTAGCGCTCCGCCTACGCCAGCCAGCCCTCATCTTCCCATCAACAGCCGTGCTCACCTGCGTTCCAGCGATCGACGGCGCAACGAAGGACTTCATCCGTGGGTTTGGCGGCAAGCATCGGCTAGGCGTAGTAAGTAGTCCTTGTTGTGTTGCTGTAAGTATTGTACTTAGCCGCTAATACACCGATCGATCCCACCTACAACGTTCTTCTTTGCAGCCTCCATTGTTCATTAAACAAATTGCAAAAGATTCACCAACACAGATGTCCAGAATACTGTGGAATTTTGTCGAAGAAAACAAGAGGTTTTTGTATCTGGTCGATGGGGTACAACCACTTCCGTGGATTTTGTGACGTCACGCGCATAAATCATATCCAAAGGAGTTTTACAACCGGAAGTGTGGCGGGAATTTTAAAATTGCACTTTATAAGTTAACCCGGCCGTATTGGCATGTGTTTCAATGTTAAGATTTCATCATTGATATATAAACTATCAGACTGTGTGGTCGGTAGTAGTGGGTTTCAGTAGGCCTTTAAGTAAATGTCCAGTTGTTATATCTTGTTTTATTATAACAGTCGCATTTGCAATATAACATTAAGTTGCAATTACAGTGGTAAGTCCAAGACGTTAAAGGGCAATATAGTGTGTTTTTTTGTTGTTTTGTTCCGCCCTAAAAAGTGTCAATACTGTAAGTAAAGTACTTATCACGCTCCAGCTGTTTGATTGTAGTTTGCATCAACAAATTCGGAGGTGTTGAAATCGCCATGTGAATTCACTAAAGCTAATCAGTAGCATGTGAATAGTAAAGCCAATGTATATTAGCATCAAGCTAGTGCATTTTTAAAAAAAATGGAGCCTTACTTTACATGAGTTGGCATTTAAAATAGCAATATAACCTGGAGGAAATTTGGCTGTCCGTTTTCAGTGCTGCTGGAGTGATCGCCAAGTGCCAAGGTGCAAAGAGCTGGCTGAGCCGGCAACCGTGCATTACGTTTACACCGGTACCGTAATATGGCACAGTTGTATTTTAGGTAGGACCGACGGCATTACAAAAAAGCGCCGGTATTAGTACCCATCCCTACTTTTATTTCTTGATACATTTGTGCTTCTCACCAGTGGTTCGGCAAGTGGTGACCTAGAATGCAGAGTTTTTAAAAACTCAAACACTGTAGCTTATTTTGAACATACAATAAGATGCAGTTTGAATTTACAGTGGTGGAAAGTAATGTGTGCCAACACAAAAAACAAGTTTAATGATCATTTCAGGAACAAAAAGTTTTTTATCCAAACTAAAAAATGATTCGAACAAAAAGCGTCTGCAGTGTTTGTTAGTACATGTTACATCTCAGGAGTTCAATCAGAAAAAAAACACAAACATAACAACAGACAATAATATTTAGATATCATTTTTTTATTTTATCTTCTGATTAAAGAGGATTTATAAAGCAAAAGCAACTGTTCTTACCTATTGGTACCTGTTTTTGTGTATTTGGGATTTGCATAAATCCAGAAAATTTGAAATCAAACCTTGGAGGCATGACAGAGATCTTTATAAAACCTCATATCCCGCAGACAGAATATTCATGGTAGGTATGGATACATGCTCCTCCAAGCCCCCATAAAATTACATTTGGTGTGCCCCAAGGGTCAGTTTTAGGCACTGTTCTTTTTATTTTGTAAATGCTCCCTATTGGCGGTGTCATTGGAAGACATTAGATCAACTTCCACAGTTATCCTGATGACACACATGCGTACATTTCCATGTCTCCTGATTACACAAGACTAATGGATGCACTTTTTAACTGTATTTTAGATAATAAACCTTGGATGTCGAAATGTTTTAAATGGTAAATGGGTTATACTTGTATAGTGCTTTTCTACCTTCAAGGTACTCAAAGCGCTTTGACACTTTTTCCACATTCACCCATTCACACACACATTCACACACTGATGGCGGGAGCTGCCATGCAAGGCCCTAACCACGACCCATCAGGAGCAAGGGTGAAGTGTCTTGCTCAAGGACACAACGGACGTGACGAGGTTGGTAGAAGGTGGGGATCGAACCAGGAACCCTCAGGTTGCTGGCACGGTCACTCTCCCAACTACGCCACGCCGTTCCAGCTTAACTAGGGCAAGACTGAGATTTTAATTATTGGTCTTGAGGCCCAGAGGGAGAAACTTAGTCACTTTCTCTTAATTCATCTTCGCAAGTGAAAAACTCGGGTGTGATTTTTGACTCTGAGCTTGGTTTTATCCCTCACATAAAATACACCACTAATATAGGGTTTTATCATCTTAAAAATATAGGCAGAGTCTGCCCCATTCTGTCTCGGGCCAACAGGGAGACGCTAATGCATTCTTTTATTACCAATCACATTGACAACTGTATTACCCTGCTTTCTAGTCTTCCTAAAAAAAAAAAAAGTACAAAACCACTACATTTAACACGACAATTACTCCCAAACTCAGCTGCTCGTCTGCTGACAAGGACCAGAAGGCGGGCCCATATTTCACCCATTTCAAAATCACTGCTTTGGCTCCCCGTGTGTTCCAGAATCGACTTTAAGATTATTTTGGTGGTTTTTAAATACCTTAATGGTCTTTGACCTTATTATCTCTCCAAATTGCTTTCACCATGTGAGCCCTCGCGGTCCCTAAAGTCTTCTGGCACCAGCCTCTTAACTGTTCCAAACGTCCAAACTCACCCCACATTTGTGAAACAGCTTGCCGGACGTCCGGGGCTGCAGAGAATGTTCCAATTTTTTAAAACAAGCTCAAAACGTACCTTTTTAACTTGCCGTTAAATTATATTCTTATTAATCTCATAATTGCATTATATTTTTAGCTCATTGTTTATTTGGTATTTAGTAGCTTTTACTGTATATACCACATCAATTTATTTAAATGTATCTGTTTTTACCAACATATCTATTTAATATTGATACATTTTGCTAATTATAATACATCACATTAATATATTTTATAAATGTTATTTCATCCTCCTATATTTTAGTTATTTCCAGCGTTTCCTCAGCGGGGAACCTTCTGCACTGGGAACTCCAATGTGCCGCGGCTACTGTGGTTCTGGCTCATGGGTCCCTTGCTGTGTGCCCTGGGTCAGAGTTGCGGTTGTGGTCCGTCGTCATTTAGCTCCTGGTGCACTCGGCTCCCTAAAATAGTGTTTTCTCACCTCGTTCCTCTGTGCTCAGCTACATATGTTTTTACATGACTTTTAATATGTGTGTATATGGATCGTTGGGGGAGGGGTCTGACTCACTGTTTGAACCTGTAATTATTTGTTTTTGAAAAGTTTTTAAATGTAAAGCACTTTGTGCTACATTTTATATGTATGAAAATTGCTATACAAATATAATTTGATTGATTGATTGATCTTGCCTTCCTTCATCCTTCCGGGAAACGAGCTGTTTGGAATTTTTACCAAGTCTGACGTCTACCGATATCTCCATTTATGGTAAATATTTACCAGAAGAGCTTTGCGCGAGTCCGCCATCGTAGTCCAATGCTGTAGTCCATAAGTACCTTCTTTTTCTCTATCCTCTTCTTGTGGGGCAGACTGGCTCTTATATGCACATGCATCCTCTGCTGTTGTCATTTGTAATACAAAGTCCCCTTTTGGGGTCAGGGCTTTTTTACTATTGAGAGGTAGTCCCTGGCAGAGGTCACCGCTCTCCGAGTGCTTTTTAAAAAATTGTTATTATTACCATGTACTCTTCAGAAACTCTGAACAGATGAAAAGTAGGAAAGTACCTACACTATAACTTACCAACAAGGCCAAAGGAGTGTGATGAATCAGTTATTCATGTACAAAATGTTTACCTTTTTAGACTGACTCAGTTGCGCATTGAAAGGGAGAATGCTGAGGCTCGTATCAGGGACATGGAGGACCAGCTGGCTGAGTTTCAAGATGAACTGAGAAGAGACAATGGCAACAAGGCGGTACAACAACTCACATGATTAATTCTAGATATATATATATATGTATATATATATTTTTGCACCACATTTTAATAATTTAATAAAGAAAATGTTGTATAAATTGAACCTGGCTTGACAAAACGGGTTTTGAGATGTGTCTATCCGGGATGTTTGCAGGACGTGGCGTCTCTTGAGGTGCAGCTGATGGATGTCAGTCGGCTGAAGCAGAAGTTGGAGGAGACGCTCCGGCAGCGAGAGAGGGAGCTGACTGCGCTGAAGGGAGCCCTGAAGGACGAGGTGGCCACACACGACAAGGAAATCGAGGCGCTTCGAGAGCAGTACAATGCTGACGTAGAGAAACTGAGGAACAGCATGCAGCAGGTGTCTCAGGTACACACATAACTTGATCTCATTCATTTGTTCATGTGGTATTGGAACAATAGATACAATATCTAAAAAAATATATATATTCTAAAGGGACAATTCATTAATTACATTTAGACATCAAGTAGAGGAGTCAGTGTACAGCTTTAAAAGATGTATAAAGTTACTATCCACTGAAAATGGGTTAACACACAGCCACTATTGTCTTAAAAACTGGCAACATGCACAAGTGAGTACAATTTAGAGTGACCATGCCCATACTGTGGCTAAAGTTACATGTTGGAATTCAGGTTTTCTTTAACGAACCACTGGTCCCCAGTGCTGGCAGCACGCATGAAACCCCAGACCATGATGTACATAACTACTAAACTTAACAAGACACAATTACCTCTGTTATCACTGGTGTTGCCAGCTATTTAGGCAATACAGTAGATCCCCGCATATTTGCAGATTTTTTTTTGTTTAAAAAACAAACACTTACAATTTCATAGTAGTAACTTAAAGGGGATCTGCACTTTTTTTAATGTTGCCTATTCACAATCATTAGAGACAAGAAGACAGAAGGTTTTTGTTTTTTTCGCTTTCTAACATATAAAAATTGTCTCGTTCTTGGTGGCTAGCAATGCAAGTAATGGGAGCAATAATTGTTGCCTCTAAATCACCTTAAAATGCATTCAAAAACCACCACAATACTTCATTTACATTCTGTAACCTGTATAATAACCAAGCTGTTGCGACATTGTTATTTTAAGAGCGAACACTGAGGAACTATTTTTCTAGCGTGGTAACAAATTGGCGTACTACGGTATTAGCCGTAAAAGGTAACTACGGAAAGAGATAAGCTAGCTTCTACGTCAGCATGCAACACGTTTGAGTTTGTAATGCACAATACGATCGGACATTCATCTGTATAGACTGAAAAACGTGAACAATCATATTGCAGTATCTGTAAAGTATTAGCCCACATTTCATGTTTTGTTTGTACACAGCTAGCTCGACAGCGTATGTACTGTAGTGTACGGTGATGTGCAGCATGTATTATGATCAATAGTATTGTGACTTACAGCCTTGCGATGAGGTGACGACTTGTCCAGGGTGTACTCCGCCTTCCGCCTGATTGTAGCTGAGATAGGCTCCAGCGCCCCCCGCGACCCCGAAGTGAATAAGCGGTAGAAAATGGATGGATGGAGTATTGTGACTTACTTGATGGACAAGTTGTCCGTTTGGTCAATCTGGCCGGGGACGTTTCCAGTTGATTTTGGCATAATTTCGCATAGCTTGGCTCAAAAGTTCCAGATTTGCAGTGCGACCATGTCGCACCGACCTCACTCTGTCTGCTCGAACGTTTCTCCCTCTTCTTCGTGCTGGCTTTTATAAGCAGCCGTTCATCCTCCGTATATATATTTAGCTTCAAAAGTATAAGGTTGTAAATCCTCATTTGTCCAAAAAATAGTCGTCTTCGTTGTCTGTTACCAAGTCTGCCATGATTACAACAAACTTGTTGAAAGTACGAACACACAGTAGATGCCAGAAGTTGGATGTGTACTAATATGAAAACAGATATAAATGCGCCAGAGAAGGAAGTCCCGCAATTCAATACGGTAAATATTGTACATATTACATACTATATTATATATATATATTGGCAGTGTGTATAAAAACAGTTGATGGAGGGTTTTTATCATCTTCAACCCAAACCTGAGACTGAGTGAAAACCCAGGGACACGAGTAGAGTCTAAATTTAAACTGTATTGATTTTTAACTAAAGTAAAGCATAGTTGAAATAAGGAGTAACACAAATATGTTGTCAATATAACATTTCTGAAGGATTTAAAACATTTACATAAAATCTAATTTTAGGATACGGGAATAGGCAACAAATATTTTTACAAGGTAATTGAAGTATTTTTTTTTTTTAATTAAATATGCACTCAGTTCAATGTGCAGGACACTGCTCAATAAAATCATTTCACAGTTCATTTATTAATGCATTTACACATTTGATTTCCTAAATATGCAAAAGTAATCAATTCTGTGTAATGACCCACAAGCTGTACATCGACTACTTCGGTTTTATTTATATCGTTTTGTCCCATGAGAATTTATATTACAAAATTGTTGCTAAAATGTAAGCGATGTCCTCACTTTTGCACATATGCTGATTCGTTTAATGATGAACATTTTCTTTTCTCATCCCTGTCAGTCTCATGCTGGTATCGAAGCTGAGCGCTTGCGCATCAACTCGTCCGTCCGCACCCTCCAGCAGCAGCTGGAGGACTGCAGAGACGAGAGCAGCCACTGGATGGAGCAGTTTCACAAGACTAGGGATGAACTTCGCTCTATTAAGCAAGAGTGAGTCTTGAGAACATTCCTGTTTGTTTTTTTCCCAGAGGAAGATTGTGTCACTCTCTTTGTTTTTGTATTGTAATTTATGTGTACATCTCTTCTCTTTCTAATTTATGTTTACATCTCTTCTCTTTCCTTCTACCTGCTCAATGTTGCTGCATCTTTTTGTCAGAGATCCTCCCAGCAAGCCTGAGGAACTGTGAGAGTTACGAGTTGAGCAGTTTTGTGTGTAGATATGAAAATTAGTAGGTGTACATTCAAGGCCCTCCACACCTGCAATCATCATAATGTTTACAATAAATCAGGAGTGTCCAAAGATTGGCCCAAGGGCTAATTGCGGCCCTCAGCTAATTTTTGAATTGCCCACGGCACATTTTAAAAATACTATTTAAAAAAAGAAAAACATAAAAATTGGAATAAAAGAGCAAACAGGTGTAATGTAACGCAAACATTCTGCAATATTGACTCTAATTACAGGCAGTTTTTTACTCTAAAAGTGCCGTTGCTTAGAAAATAACGTATAATTAATGGATAGATCTGAAGTTGATCTAGTGATTTAAGTGTTAAAAGTAAAAATTATATATATTAATATATGTTGATATGTGACTTTTTAAAACACTTATGAGTGGGGCCCCTTTGGATCTTCAAAGACTTTTAGTCAGATTTTTTTTGTTTAAACTGTCATTTTCAAAAAATAATATTGAATGAAAATCAATGTTGTTATGAATGTTTTACTTATTTATGGCTACAATTACTTCACATCAAATATTCAATTTTGAAAAATGTTGGTTACATAAAAAACTGGTATTTTTGGGGGGGAAAAATGGTCTAAAAAAATAAGCGCTATGGCAACGGATAGGTCTGAAATTGATCTGCGTGGCGAAGTTGGTAGAGTGGCCGTGCCAGCAATCGGAGGGTTGCTGGTTACTGGGGTTCAATCCCCACCTTCTACCATCCTAGTCATGTCCGTTGTGTCCTTGGGCAAGACACTTCACCCTTGCTCCTGATGGGTGCTGGTTAGCGCCTTGCATGGCAGCTCCCGCCATCAGTGTGTGAATGTGTGTGCGAATGGGTGAATGTGGAAATACTGTCAAAGCGCTTTGAGTACCTTGAAGGTAGAAAAGCGCTATACAAGTATAACCCATTTATCATTTATTATCTATAGATATTTAATCACTGAATTAACTGAAAAAACCAATACAATACATATTGTAACCCTTAGGGCTCCCCTCAATTTTGGTGAATGCTAAAGGTCCAAGGGTACCAAAAGGGTCTCTGTCATTAAAGTGTTAAAACTAAGTCATATATATATATATATATATATATATATATATATATATATATATATATATATATATATATATATATATATATATATATATATATATATATATATATATATATATACTTTATATATATATATAATTTGTATATACCGTAATTTCCGGACTATAAGCCGCACCTGACTATAAGCCGCACCAGCTAAATGTAGGGGAAAAAGATTGCTCCATATATAAGCCGCACCCGACTATAAGCCGCAGGGTTTTGATGTGTAATTACCGTAGTATATAGGGGTTCCTGCTACCACAGAGGGGATTGTCGGGACAGAGATGACTGTTTGGGAACGCAAAGCGTCCCATTTATTAACAATAAATCTTTCAATCATTCAATCAAACTTTCACATCTTTGACATGGCGAACAGCATTCGTGCAGAGTACAAATAATATAACGGTGCAAAGTAATACAAAGTGCTCGCCTGTACGTTATCAAAATAACCAGCCTACCGGTATATGAAAAGTCAGTCTTTAATCATTGTGTCATCGTCTTCCTCCTGCGTACTAAAACCACCGAAATCCTCTTCGTCGGTGTCGGAGAAGAACAGGCCGTAAATAAGCCGCACCCTTGTATAAGCCGCAGGGACCAGAACGAGGGGAAAAAGTAGCGGCTTATAGTCCGGAAATTACGGTACATATGGTTTATATATATATATATATATATATATATATATATATATATATATATATGGCTTAGTTTTAACACTTTAATGACTGAGACCCTTTTGGTACCCTTGGACCTTTAGCATTCACCAAAATTGAGGGGAGCCCTAAGGGTTACAATATGTATTGTATTGGTTTTGAAAATGAGAAATATCAAAATGGCCCCCACATGCTTTCTTTTTTTAGTGTGTGGCCCTCAGTGGAAAAAGTGTGTACACCCCTGCCCTAAATGTTCTTTTTCTACAAGGACAAATCACCTCCAGAACGGTGTGGGTGGCCTTATATCGGTGTGTGTTTAGCTACAAAAGGAAATATCGATGACAGGAAATGATGATTTTATTTTCACAATGACACATTTGTTCATTAACCCCTGAAATATTTCATCATTGTCCAATTTAATCTTACTGTCACTCATCGAACATGTTAGCGTTTATACAAGTATGATTAATTGAAGTGTCTTTGCTCGTCTTCAAGACTCCTGCAAGCCCGACTGGAAAAAGAGGAGAGTGAGGATGAACTGAAGGAGCTCCAGGACAGATTCAACACAGTGAAACAGCAGATCCCTGATCAGAGCCAAAAACAAGCTCTTAACCAGGTGCAGAACACACAGAGATTTCATCTGAGGATAGCAAGCTAAGTAGCATGTTGGTCATTTTTTCCACTCAGGAGCTCGAACGGAACAATGCTGACCTGCGTAAGGCAAAGTCCGAAGTGGAGAAGCAGAGGACAGAGTTTGACAAAAAGGTCATGGAGATCATCTCTTTAAAAAAAGCTCACCAGGAACAAGAGGCAGAACTTAATTATGAGATTGACCGGCTAAAGAACCAGTTGCAGAGGGCCAGAGATGACTTAGCCAAGACCCAGGAGAAAAGCAAAAAGGTGAGTAAAAAAAAAACATAAATGACTGGCTGCAACATGACATCAAACTGTATCATAAATTGACCGGAATATAAGACAATATTTTTACAGGCTGCAAAGTCTATAAAGATTTAATTATGCTGGCTCCGAACTAACAGCAGGTCATAACTTTTCTTCCTGTAACATAATTACGGTCTAATTTCTAAGCATTAAAACGCGCGCACATAATGACTTCCTTTAATTGTGTGGCGTTCGGGTCTGTGGGACTCGTTTTAATTTTTTATTAAAAGAAAAATTATACAATTAATTAATTTTTCAAACTGAGACTCACTGACTTTGGCTCATTTTCTGTGAAGAACATATATCAGAAAACATATTTAATGACCACACACCATACACCCCCCGTACACATTTCTATTACATATAAGATGTCCGGGTCCACTGGACCCAGGGCTAATAGAAGTGTGGAGATTGATGATCTGTGTAACACACACACACACACACACACACACACACACACACACACACACACAGCAGGCCTAGACAGGAGGACAGTGTAGGTACACAGAACATCAGAGGGTCAAATGTGCGAGAAAATGAGAGCAGACAGTGTTGACAAACAATGTTGCAACCTTGTGTGGGAACCGCAGGTGCAGAAACACAAAAGAAGAATCCCTGTGGGACGCAGAAACTGGCAGACAAATTTTCCGTGCAACGTTCATATTGTTGTTACTCAGCCAGCGTTTGTGGGTCTGATGGACCCGTTGCATTTTGTGGCTTTTAATGCCTCACAATCAAACACTTTATTGGGATAAGGTAAACATCTGTTCAGTATTTTAACATAAAAGTGTTTGATTGTGAGGCATTAAAAGCCACAAAATGCAACGGGTCCATCAGAGTCACAAACGCTGGCTGAGTAACAACAATATGAACATTACACAAAGGTTAAGCTTCAAATAGTACAAGTTTAGCAGTGTTAACCTGGAATCTACTACAGCAGTTCTTCTCAAATAGTGGGGCTGCCCCCTGTGGGGGGTACGCGTGTGACCCAAGGGACATGCTTTAACAGTATCAAGCTTCAATACCCTCTTCGAAAATCTGTGCACTAGTAAATGTGCTCATTGTAGCTATTAATCCTAACTCCCCTATTTTGATTTGGGAAAGAAAAATCAGCACAAATTGTTTTGTTCATTTTTTAACTGAAATGAAATTTTCTTATTTAAACGGGGATAGCAGGTCCATTCTATGTGTCATACTTGATCATTTTGTGATATTGCCATATTTTTGCTGAAAGGATTTAGTAGAGAACATCGACGATAAAGTTTGCAACTTTTGGTCGCTGATAAAAAAGCCTTGCCTGTACCGGAAGTAGCGTGACGTCACAGGTTGTGGAGCGCCTCACATCTGCACATTGTTTACAATCATGGCCAGCAGCAGCAAGAGCGATTCGGACCGAGAAAGCGACAATTACCCCATTAATTTGAGCGAGGATGAAAGATTCGTGGATGAGGAAAGTGAGAGTGAAGGATTAGAGGGCAGTGGAAGCGATTCAGATAGGGAAGATGCTGTGAGAGGCGGGTGGGACCTGATATTCAGCTGGGAATGACTAAAACAGTAAATAAACACAAGACATATATATACTCTATTAGCCACAAGACAACCAGGCTTATATTTAATATGCCACAAATTAATCCGTATAACAAACACCTCCCCCCTCCCGTCCATATAACCCACCAATACAAATCAAACACCCGCACAACACACTCAATCCCACAGCCCAAAGTACTGTTCACCTCCGTAAAGTTCATACAGCACATATATTTCCCCAAAGTTACGTACGTGACATGCACATAGCGGCACGCATGTACGGGCAAGCGATCAAATGTTTGGAAGCCAAAGCTGTACTCGCGGTAGCGCGTCTGCTATCCAACTCAAAGTCCTCCTGGTTGTGTTGCTGTAGCCAGCCGCTAATACACCGATCCCACCTACAGCTTTCTTCTTTGCTGTCTTCATTGTTCATTAAACAAATTGCAAAATATTCACCAACACAGATGTCCAGAATACTGTGGAATTTTGCGATGAAAACAGACGACTTAATAGCTGGCCACAATGGTGTCCCAATATGTCCGCTACAATCCGTGACGTCACGCGCAAACGTCATCATACCGAGACGTTTTCAGCAGAATATTTTGCGGGAAATTTAAAATTGCACTTTACTAATCTAACCCGGCCGTATTGGCATGTGTTGCAATGTTAAGATTTCATCATTGATATATAAACTATCAGACTGCGTGGTCGGTAGTAGTGGGTTTCAGTAGGCCTTTAAAGTGTTTTGTAAATTGTCCTCCTGAGTTAATGTTGCTGATCAATTTGAATGTATTGTTAATTTTTGATTCTATGTAATTTTCTTTTTCGGCATCAAATCAAAGTCAATCAGTTTACAATTTAAATAAGAATTTACTTGTTTTTTAAATTTCAGGCAAATTCATGCACTTTAAAGCTTTTCTGTTACAGACTAAAATAATAGTTGATAAAGTTATTTTTTGTTGTAAGTTTATCTGTATTTCTTTCTTTTTTCGTTTTCTTTAAAGTTAATAAAGATACAATGTTATGCATAGGAGTACTTATAACAATGTTATAGACAAATTTTACTATTAATAGTCCGGCGGAAAGAGGCACAATGTTTTCTTATTCTTGGGGGATGCGTGGACGTAACATAAAATAATTGTGAAGCACTCTACAACAGCAACTAACAAAATGCACCCGATTCATTTTTTAAAAGTTGAAAGCCACTGGGAGAAAGATTTGCGCATGTACAAAAGCTTTATTGACACTGTAATCAAGACAAACAACGACATAAGTATAGTATCAGTTTAAAATACTATTTGAAAACAAAAGAATCTTAAAAAGCAATATGTAGCAGATAGAGAAAAATCATGTAAACAAACTGGCGTAGGTTGAAAATCCTTCTATTGTCACTAATTCCCCCTTATGTTTAAGTAAATGGCTGGTTTTGTTGCAGTTACGTTGACAGCCGCTTATGTCAATGTAAGTGTGCAAGTCCACAGGGAATCTACATAAAGGAGTAATATTTTACTGTAATATATTGCTTTATCATTCATAATGACCGACTGCGCTGTAATGGAATGGAACTTTGTCATTTCACTTAAAAAGTACAACCAAATATATTTACAGTACAAACCCGTCCAACAACAGACATAGAGTATACTGGGTCGACAGAAGAGGAAGACTGATGGGTCGCCACTAGGGCGGCGCCTTGTATAAAAGATAAGAAAAAGGTAAACATAGGGGGAGGAGGAGAAATATAGCAGATCCCAAATTAAGCTCATATGGGCGTTGGGGCTCAAATTGAGACCATAAAAAACGTTGAGTAACACAAGCACATATAAACACATGTTACGGCACACAAAAACTGGAGACTTGCGACAGTGAATGGAGGCATCCGGTCCGAAGCTGCAGCCATCTTTGTGCTGCTCCATAAGCAATCATGCCGTGAGGGATAGAAGCGGCAAAGGTTAGGTGTGGAGATGAAGGTATGCGTCTATAAGGCTTGAGGTCGCTTTGCTCGGCGTCTCGTAACAAAGTCAACATCCCAGGTTTCTTTGAAGAAGAGGCAAAGGATTTTCACAGCCTCTTTCGCGCAAAGGTCACAATTGATGGATGTTAAGTCATGTTGGAAAGGTGAATGTGCCTCACGTCAATGCACTGGTTTATGGCAATCTGCTTTATTTTTTGTATCTTTAATTTTGTCTTTACAAATGTCTCTTTAAAATTAGGTTTTGAAGAGGGGGTTGTCTTATATTCGTGTCAAAACAGTAGTTCCCATTTGGTTTTTCTTGTGTTTTATGTCCTGCAGCTCCCAGATCCAGCCACCGTCTCAGAATTGGAGCAGAAGCTGAGCGAGGCACAAAATGAATCTAGCCAGCTTAAAGAAAAACTGACATCGGCTGAAGAGGAGCTGCAGGCCAACAAAGCCCGTTTGAGCAAAACACAGGTGGACCTCAAATCCTTAGAAGACGCCCGGATTGAACAGGCGGACTCCAACGCACGCCTCAAAGACAAACTCTCTCGGTTAGAGGTAAGAGTTTCCTTACACATATCAGAAAGCCTCTATTTAGTGGAAATGTCCTGAGGGACTGCGGTGTCTTCAGGCTCAGCTGCAGACCAGCACTACTGAGAGCTCAGAGGCTGAGCTCGCCCTCCACGCCGAGGTGAGGGGCCTGAGATCTGAGCTGGATGAGACCAAGAGAAAAAGCTCTCGCTTGAGTCAGGAGCACCATGAGCTCAGCCAGCGAGTGCAGGATGCAGAGAAGGACAAGGAGGCGCTCAAACAGAGCCTCAACAAGGTGGAGGATATCAAACGACAGCAGGAGAGAGCTCTGGAAAAAAGCAACAAGGAGGTACAAAGGAGGTTCAGAATTGCAATAGGTGTATGCACAAGTTAATTGGTACATTCTGCCATCTAGTGGAAGATCATTTTTATTTGTAGTAAGTGAATAATTATTTTAGGACCGATAACACAACTGATGATTTCCACACAAGGCACCACAGTACTCTGCCTCTTTTTCACGCGAGTTTGTGCCTCCACTTACTTCCCTTTTGTCTCGCTTTCAGTTTGAGTCTCTGACCGTGTCCTCAAGAGGGGAGGTGCAGGCTCTCAAGGTTCAACTGGAGGAGCAGAAAGAGCGTGCACGCAAGGAAATGCAGGAGGTGCAACGACACGGCAGCGACGCTCAAAGTGAACTGAACAACATCCACACTAATGTGAGGCGACTTGAGGAGGAGGTGGGTGCCACACACATGCTGAACATTGGGTTTGGTGTGACATGGCCCGCTTATGGTCTTTGTGACTCTGGAACAGCTGTCACGGCAGAAGAAGGAGCTCCTGCTTGCGTGCGAGGAGAGAGACAACCATCAGCTGGATAAAGAGATGCTCACTAACAGACTGCGCCACCTGGAGGGAGAGATAGAGACGGGGAAGAACAGCCTCAATGAGAAGATCAGAGAGATTCGTATCCTCGAGGTATAAATATGCACATTTCTTTTTTGCTTTTGTGTTTTTGGATAACATTTCACAACAAAAGTTATATAGTTTAATTTGTAATTGTGAAGAAAAGAAACATGTTTTGCTAGTGGTGGTGTTTGTATGGCTTTGGGTAAAAAAAAAAAAATAGTGACATTAATATACTGTAAGCAATATAGTGTACAATACTATTTATGGTTAGTCATTTGTACCCCAATACAGGTAGCCACATATTTCTTTTCTCTGCTTTCAATTGTAAATAATTTTAGTTTCTCTGATGACTTCGATAGAAACAAGTTTGATGGCGCTATCTTCAGGTAAAAAAACAGTGTTACAGAATCCAGCAGAAGGCACTCTCTCACAAGTGAATTCAGTAAACATTTTCCGGCAGGGAGGTGCTTTCACAAGACGTGATATTGTGTAGTTACACAACTACAGTACAATACTGTATAGAATGTGCCTGTAATAGTTACTTAACGTGTAGAATTTAAAATGCTTTGAATAAATGTAAGAGGCATATTACTTAGAGTTTAGAAGAGTATTTCAAACATCTCCATATTTGGGGATTTAATAGACAGCTAAGATATGCATTCCACTTAAAAGGGCTCAATCATGCAAAACCAACTTTTCTTACCTATTGGTACCTGCTGTTGAGCATTTGGGATCTGCATAAGTTGCGAAATTTTTAAATCAAAGCGTGGAGGTATTGCAGAGATATTTATAAAACAATCTTGCCTTCCTTCAAACTTCCTCCAAACGGTCTGTTTAGAATTTGCTCAACTGATGACGTCACCAATTGGGAACATCGTCAGCAGATTGTCCATATATGGTATAAAACTACCCTTGCGTGCGTCTGCAATTTTTAGTTAATGCACGCACATCTGTAGTATAGATGACAAAATGCCCAAAATATGACTCAAATAATTTTTATTATAATTTTATTATAAGTTTCTTCACCAAAAAATAATATATTTATTATTCTTTCATTTCCGTCAAACTTTGGCGGCTTTCAGCTCCCCCAGTTGTCATCCGATCGGAACCGTTCCAGTATCAAAATGTTCGGCTCGGTCGGGAATTGATGGCTGCCTATTTTTAATTTCCCCAAATACCCCAGATTACCAGCAATTGCAAGTTTTCCGGGACTGTTTTGCCATTGAAAAGGAATGGGCCAATTTTTAAACTTGCACCATTCCCACGTCTTGTGTCATCTATTCTTGAGAGTAATAAAATTCCCTGTTTTCGTGGTATTCCCGTTTTTCCGTAACATCTACAATTCCACATTTGTAGCTCGATTCACAAAATTCCAATGCCAACCCACTCAGTTCCGTCGGGCCAGGTGAGCTATGTCCCATATTCCACAAAATTCCCGTATTTCACAATTTTTCCAAATTTCCAAGAAATACCCATTCAATAGAATGTTGATTTTTAAAGTTCTATAACTTCCTTATTTCTCACCCGATTCGAACCGTTGCATCATCCACACACGTCCACTCATCCTGAAAATTCAAGCCAACGTGTTCTGAAAATTTTCCAGTTTATCTGGAATTACCAGAAATGTGTCCCCATTGAAGGTGAAAGGGCAACATACATGTCCCATATTTCTCATCAGATTTAAACCGTTCCATCATCCACACACTCCACTCACCCTGGACATTCAAGCCAGCATGTTTTACCATTACCAAAACTCTCCGATTACCTGGAATTACCAGGAATGTTTCCCCATTGAAAATGAATGGCAAATATACAGTATTGTACCTTTCCCACATTTCTTAACGGATTTCAACCGTTCCACCGAAGGAGGTTAATTTGTGTCTTTATTATGAAAGCTTTTTTTTTTACACTGAGTTTATGCAACTGAATTTTTTGCGTTTGAATTTTGTGAACTGAATTTTTTTTTACATAAAATTATGCTGACAATTTTTCATTGAAAACAAATTCAGTGTTTAAAATTTAGTATAGAAAAATTCAGTGTAAAAAAGTTCTGTGTTTATAAATTCAGTGTAAAAATTTTCAGTGTATAAAAATTCAGTGCATAAACATTTGGTGGGTAAAAGTTTTCGACACTTTTTACACACATTTTTGTGCACTGAATTTTAAAACACTGAATTTTTTTCAATGAAATTGTCAGCATAATTTTATTCAAATGCAAAAAAATCAGTTGCATAAATGCAGTGCCAAAATTTTTTTTTTCGTAATATGGACACAAATTAACCTCAATATCCACCGTCCACACATTCCACTCATCCTCGACATTCAAGACAACATGTTTCCCGCTTCCCAAATTTCCCTGATTACAAGAATGACCATTCATTTTCAATCCCCATTGAAAATTAATGGGCAATATACAAACCTCTTTTTACCCCACATTTCTTATTCGATTTGTACCGTTCCACCATCCACAGACTCCACTCACACTGGACATTCAAGCGCTTTAGTTTGGCTTGCTTGGCGACAAACGCGTTTCCTACCGGAATTGCACAGATTCTAGTTACCGGTAGTTGTACTGTCTTTCCCAACACAGGACACTATTCAAACTTCCAATCTCATCTGAAGAAGTAAAAAGTGCCTGGCTAACTTTTTTGGTTTCGTGGTAATGTGCCTTTAACTGTTAAGAAGTTTATCCTAGTGTGTGCAAAGAAGAATCCTACTTCACCCACAAACCTTCACAAAAAGATGGATTTTTCAAAAAACTGCTTTCGTCCGCTTATCAGATATGATAAGCATAAACTATTTACAGGATAACACGGTTAAATACTTAATAAGAGAAAGGACTGGCACATTGCACAACTTGTTGACAGTAGATTACAAACTTTGTTGGTTTTCTTCTATGACAGCAGATTTCAATGGCAATGGAGGAGACAGTGAAACGGTAAGTAATAACAGTAGGTTAGGAATGTCTGAATGGTACATTAGCAATATTAGCTTGATTTGTTGTGTAGCTAGTTTAGCCTTCTACTCTTAAGACAATAATATCACTGTTCTCCAGCAAAATAAAAAATGATTTTACTAAAAACTAGTTTTAGTTGGATCAGTGCCTACTGTGTTTGGCAATAAACGAGTATGTTATATAATCCGTTATTACATTCGCGATGTATCTGGAAGCGTACCTTATAGCCTGGAGACTCTTATTTGTTTACAACTCGAAGCAGCCGTGCAGCAGAGTTATTTAGATGATATAGAATAGAAAAGCCTTTTATTGTTTGTATACACATGTATATGTCCCGGATTTAGTATTACAAAGTTAGACTCTGTAGTAGTTTAACCTTAGTCAGCGTATAGTTCCAGACCTGTGCGTCAGCCAGGCTTCTTTCCTCGCTTTCGTCCGCATGCATCGCCTTCCTTGGTGCCTACAACAAACCACGGTGAGCCACTGATCTTGCTATATCATCTGGGATATTGTGGTGAAAGTCACTCAAAACAGATGGCTTGTGGCGGTCAGATGTCCATAGTGCACAATAAAAGCAAGAAAGCTAAAAAAAAACCAACAAAGCTGAGTTGGGGGCCCGAATGCTTACTCAGCATTAGGAGTCGTGTCTTTCAAAACGAGCTGTTTTGAAATGGAGAAAAAAGACTTGAAAATAGGTCTATAAAACAAAATCTATGCACATTTTTCACTAAAGAACCATCATTGCATGTTATGTAGACAACAAGGAGGTGTTTGGAATGTAGAAAAAAAATCATGATATGACCTCTTAAAAGCTGAAATATGATAAGCATAAACTATTTACAGGAAAACACGTTTAAATACTTAATAAGAGACAGGACTGGCACATTGCACAACTTGTTGACAGTAGACTACAAACTTTGTTGGCTTTCTTCTATGACAGCAGATTTCAAATAGCAGTACATAGTGTTGTCGCCATCTTAAGAAGTATAAACAGACAACACAAAAAAATCCCTTTCAAATAAAAGCGTATTGTTGTTTTAGTATTTTTTATTTAGTTAGTATTATTTTTTTGCTCAGGCAAAAACCAGCCACCGACTGAAAATCGGTCTGCATTCCCACTTTTGGATCAGCACCACCAGTTGAGAGTGAATGACTGGTTTGGAGTAACACATTTTGCATCTTTGGAGATTTTCTTTTGGCGATTTTTCGTTCTTTACAGTACGGGTTTCTTGGACTTACAGTACTCTTCTGTCTTTGATGAAACATCATATTGCTTCACATTAAGAACATAATTGTATTATTATTATTATAATTACCACATTGTTGATCATTTTCACCAAGCAGCTATGTGTGGACCACTTTAAGGACAGGACGAGCATTTGAAAATAAATGAATGAGCATGACTCAAATGTGTCTTTCAGGACAAGTTGAAGCGTGTGGAGGTGGAGCTGGAGGAGGAGAAAAGCAGTGCAGAGATGTTGACAGAGCGTTTGTCCCGAAGCCGAGACCAGATTGATCAGCTACGCTCGGATATAATGCAGGAGAGGTCGTCCAAACAGGACTTGGAGTTGGACAAGACCGCTATGGAGAGACATGTATGTCCACCTGCATGTAGAGCATACATACATTATGATTAGACTCAACCTTTAATTTTGCATTGCTGCAGCTCAAGGAGCTGAGGAGTCGCGTTGCCGACATGGAGGGCCAGTCCCGCTCCTCGACTGGAGTCTCTCAGCTGGAGAGCAAAATCCAGGAGCTTGAGGAGCAAGTTAGGAGTGAGGAGAGGTAATCTGTTCTTAGATGCATGTTTACCTCCCATTTCTTCCTTCCCATAGGAAATATTAAAAATAGACATAATTTGTTCCGGGGTCTGACTCTGACCTCTTTAAACACACTTTTAAATCGGTAATAAAAGTGTTTTCATCTCATTCTTAACATTCTTAAAGGGGAACTGCACATTTTTTGGAATTTTGCCTATCGTTCACATGAAAGACAAGAACAAAAGTCTTTTTTTTTTTTTTAGGATTTTAAAGATGATAAAATACACTTGCAAGATGCGGCTAATGGGAGTCACCGTTGTCGCCTTCAAAGCCTCTAAAACAACTTCAAAACCCTCTATCAACGTTTTATATACACTCTGCAAATCTATATATAATTTAGTAACAGATACGTTCATAACAATATGTAATATGTACAATATTTACCGTATTTTGATCATTTTATGAACAACTGGAACTAATTCTTCGGTACATTTTCTTCCGTTTCCATAGCAGCGCACTTCTGACTTCCCGCAACTAATATGTTCCTATACTCCCGGAATGAAACGCGAGTGTGTTTTCTAATCATGGCAGACTTGGTAACAGACAACGAAGATGACTATTTTTGGACAAATGAGGATTCACAACCTTATCTTTTTGAAACTAAATATACAGAGGATGAACTACTACTTATGAAAGCGAGCACAAAGAAGAGGCTGAAACGTTGGAGCAAATGGAAGTCTAGAGAGTGAGGTCGGTGCGACTTGGTCACTCTACAAATTTGGAACTTTTGAGCCAAGTTATGCCGAATTATTGGAGTGCCCAAATCAACTGGAAACGTCCCCGGCCAGCTTGACCAAACGGACAACTGTGCATCAGTCACTATACTATCGATCATAATACATGCTGCACATCACCGTACGACTACAGTACATACACTGCCTAGGTAGCTGTGTACAAACAAAACATGAAATGTGTGCTAATACTTTACAGATACTGTAATATAATTGTTCATGGTTTTCAGTCAGTGCGGATTGGTGTTTTATCGCATTATGTTGTGCATTACAAACTTAAACGCTGTTCGTGCTGACGTAGAAGCTAGTTTATCTCTTGATGTAGTTAGCTTATACTGCTAATACCGTAGCACGCCGATGTGTTACTACGCTAGAAAAATAGTTCCTCAGTGTTCGCGCTTACAATTCAAGATTCAAGATTGTTTATTGTCATATGCACAGTTAAACAGACAGTTTGCCATACAATGACAATCTTACTTTGCTAGTCCACCCTTCAATAAGTCACACGGTACTTAGCTAAAATAAAAATAAAAATAAAAATGTATATACAAGGCACAGTAAGTAACATTACATTGTTGCACATTCTGATTGACAGTCAACAGTATAAATATGGAGGTGACTTTGGGTCACAGCAGCAGTTAAAGTGTCTTTAGTGATCAAAGGTGAAAAGTGTCTACAGTGATGGTTCACAGTTCGGGGGTGTTCATGGTAGCGGGTTAAAACAGGGGGGTTAGCTAGCATTCACAAGTTAGCATTCACAAGCCTGATGGCCTGTGGGTAGAAACTGTTTGTCAGTCTCGTAGTCCTGGATTTCAGGCTCCTGTATTGTCTGCCTGATAGTAGGAGGCTGAAGAGACTGTGCTGGGGGTGTGTACTGTCCTTTATGATGTTGTGTGCTCTCCTGGTGGCCCTGGTAGAGTACATGTCCTGTAGTGAGGGAAAGGCTGCTCCTGATATGTACTGAGCAGTTTTAATCACTTGTTGGAGTGCCTTCCTGTCCTTAGCAGTGCAGTTTCCATACCAGACCGTGATTGAGCTGGTAAGGACACTCTCAACCGTACTTCTATAGAAGTTGCTGAGAATTTTGGGTGAAATGCCAAATTTTCTCAGCCTTCTTAGGAAGTACAGTCACTGCTGGGCTTTCTTTATTGTTTGTTGGGTGTTGTGAGGTCTTCGCTGATGTGGGTCCCGAGGAATTTAAAGGTTTTCACCCTGTCCACCTCTGTCCCCCCTATGTACAGAGGTGTGTGCTGTGCACTCCTTCTCCGTGGGTCAATAATCATCTCCTTGGTCTAAATACAATAACAATGTTGCTACAGTTTGTTGTTCTAAATGTGTCCACTGGATGTCGCAATAGCAATTTTGTTAGGCAAGCAAACGTTATATAGCAGGGCCAAGCAAGAGGTACACAGTAAAGCGTGGCTGCGGCTCCTCCCCCTCGACCCAAATGAAACGTAAAACCTGCCATTTGACATCTTCTACTTCGAACACATTGTGCTTTGGCACCCGCATTTTCCCAAAATATCTCTGTCATAAAAGAGAAAAGTGGACGCAGAGTGTAACTCAACCCTCTTGAATAGTTTATACCTCCGTTTGTATGGTTTGTTGAGTTAGCACAGGATTAATATGTAGAAATGACTAATGAGGTATTTGATACCTGGAAGAGTTTTCATTTATTTATTTAGTTCAACCCTAGATAGGCTGTGACTTAAAGTATAATGGCTTTGTAGATCTACTGAAATAAAGTCTCTAAGTTCATTGTGTTTTTCATTTTGTTTTTGAAACAGCACTATTTTTTTCCTCAGAATTTTCAACTAACCTGAAGTTTTTTGTCAAGAGGATTATTTGTCATATGTACATTTTCACATTGTGCTGGTTAAATTTTTTGCCAAACTAAAACAAAATAATCTGAATTCGTAATTTTTTTAAACTTATTTAACCAGTCCCGCCCACTTGTGAATAGATTTTCCTCCATGTTGTGGTCCCTGAACTAAATGGAGTTTGACACCCCTGCTGTAGATGTTAAACCAGCAGCACCTGCAGTGAGCGAACTCGTCCAAAAGATGGCGTTATTGTACAAACAAGAAAACACCTGTTCAGTGTCTTTGCTTGTGTTCTATGAAAACTATTTGCAGTAACGGCCGTTTGCGAAGAAAACTCCATAAATTTGCCCCACCGCTTTATAAGCCACAGGCTCAAAGAGTTGGAAAAAAGTAGCAGCTTATAGTCTGGAAATTTACAGTGTGTTATTTTCTCGAGTTTAATGGTGTAACAATGTGTATGCGCTCGGCACACACACGCCGCCAAGTTAACCTTTAGTTTCGATCAGGCAAGATGGACAAAAGCATGAAAGGCGGGCGATCGTTTTAGAGCGTGCTCCGAACATTACAGAGATCGGTTCACTCTCCCAGCACTGGTATGCTATTGTTTGTTCTTACTCCTTTTTGTAGATTGTTAAACTTAAATTCTATTCACCTCTCATCATTTTAGACAGCCTTAGATTAAAAGGATCTGGGTGGACTCTTGCCTCCTTAAGGGTGGGTCCCAATACTAGCAACATTCTAACAATCTTTTCAGTTTGTCAGTGGGAACTTTTCCATTTTTGAGCTCAGAGCTAATTCATGTTGGGGCACCGTCTCTGTTTTGGTTCATCCAAAGCCTTGATGGAGTTCTTCCCCACAGAACACATGCAAGCTTTGTACACTGTTGAACAGAGTAGGGTCTCCCCAAACTCTTTCTACAATTTGAATGCATACAATTGTCCTTAGTGTTATCATTAAAATTAAGAATTCATGGGGTGCGAGTGGGTTAGGCCTACCTGAAAGTGTGTGCTTATACTTTTATACAACATATGTTTATCTTTTTCTTTGTGCAGAGAGAAGAATTCCAGTTTGGCATCCCAACGCCGTTTGGAGAGGAAGCTGAAAGAGTTGGACATGATGCTGGACGAGGAGAGACAAGCACACATTGAACAAAAAGACCAGGTGGGCACAATGACAATGTATTTATTTACTAGGGCTGTGAATCTTTGGGCACCACACGATTCGATTTGATTCGATTCTTGGGGGTAACTATTCGATTCAGAATCGACTCTCGATTCAAAATCAATACTTTTTTAGTAACGTTAGGTGCCAGTTCTATGATTAACTACAATTTTCCATAAAATAGATAAACAGCTCGACACATTTTTATATTACTTGAAGGAGAACTGGTTTTGCTTTATAACATTTTACCCAAATATTTATTTAAGGGGCTGAACATGACAGATTTTAGGAGGATATTTCAATTTTGTATTTTTTATTTCTTTTAATCGATTTTTTTTTTTTTTTTTAATCAATCAAGAATTGAAAATAGATTTTTTTTTGACACCCCTATTATTTACAGTAGAATCCGTCTTCAACAAAAATGTGAAAATAGGTCAAGATACAGAACATTTCTTCATTGGAAGATCCGGTAACATCCTCCCTAAATAACAAAACAATGCAAGCTGAAAATTGTCCTTAGGCCGCACTTTGAACACCTCTAGGCTAGTACTGAGAACCACTGGATTACAGTTTAGGTGTTTATCTTAATGTAGGCTTTCCATCCATTTTCTACCGCTTGTCCCTTTCGGGGTCGCGGGGGGTGCTGGAGCTTATCTCAGCTGCATTCGGGCGGTAGGTGGGGTACACCCTGGACAAGTTGTGATTGCTTATTTTTTTCGTCATAACTCCAGACATGAGTGTGTAGGTTTGGTCAAAAATTTGCTTTGTGTGAGAATGGTATTTCACATTGATGTTTTATTAGATACAGTATTTACTAATGTGGTGCTTCCGGAAGGAAGATCGCACATAAATAAGGTGTAACATTCTGCACTCTTTTAATCGAGCGCCATGTTTATTTATTATTCTGTTGTCTCTCGTCTCTGTCTTCTCACTCTTCCCATCCTATTTTTGCGGGTATCACACATTCTTCTCTTTCGTCTGTCTCTGCATGTAGAGCTGCCATGTTTACCGCCTAGAATGCCCAGATTTGATTGGCTGAGCACTATCATGTGAGTTAGTTTAACTTGCATGCAATTGCTCAGTGTATTTCCTGAGCCCATGAAATCCGTAAAGTCTATAAAAGCTGTGCCTGTCAAAATTGAAGCGACCCATTAAAACTTCAAATACACATAAGGGCTGTTTGCAACATTTACACAGATGCCAAGAGGCCGCAAATTTTCGCATGTAATTTACGTGTTACATCCCGCCTTCTAAGGCAGGGGTGGGCAAACTTTTTGGCTCAGGGGCCACATTAGCTTTTGAAATTTGACGCCCGGGCCGGCAAGCACATGATGCATTTCAAAGCATATCACATCTGTTGGAACTAAGAGCCGGCTTCTCAAAAATGGGCTATTTTAATCATAATACATGTATTTTCAACAATGATATATCAGAACATCAAAGAAATCTAAAAATGGTAGTATTAAAGGGTTAACACTTACATTCTCTTTTAGTGGGAGCAGTGTTGTTGATCACCCTTTTTTCCAGTGCGTCCAAGTCTAGTATCACGTTTGTTGTGGCAATTCTCAAAACAGATCTCTGCTCAGTTCTGTTTTAAATATTTGGTGGGCCGAATGTGGCCCACGGGCAGTAGTTTGCTCACCCCTGTTCTAAGGTTTCTCTGACATAATGACATTATACGCATATACGTGACACATGCACGTGCATTAAATTTGGGTGTTGTTAGCTAATGATAGCGATTTGGATAGTTAGCGTTAACTATCATTGAATGTATTGTTGAATTCTATCATGACAACAACATGACTGCGAATTGTTGTTTATTTTCTTAAACTGGTTTTGTATTTGTGTACCTGTTGACGAGACAGGATGAGTGACGGCAGTAAATGGCAATCATTTTATTCGGCTCAGAATTATTAGAAGATTATTAGTTGTAAAAAATATAGACAGTTTTAAAACAAATGTTTTCACTAATGGTAACATAAGCTAGCCAATGGCGTTGTTGTTTAATTATTTAGTTTGAAAGATACAACTGTCAGGAAGTTGCAAACAGCCTCTTTGAATAATTAATTGACCGAGTCCCGACCCAGACGCTGTATCGGACAGCGTCTGGGTCCGGACTCGGACCTCGGCCTGCTAGGTACTGATCCCTTGTCTAGAGCCTGGACTACTGTCCACTCCACTGGCTCGCTCCTCCCCCTCCAAACCATCCTGCATAGCTTGATGTGGACCTCCAAAACATTTTTTAATCTCGCTGCACAGCGATGTGGACCAGAATGCTTGTGATTCGTCGTCTTATGAGAGTTGGGGTTCAGAGTTGACTCTTCAGGAAAACAGCACCCCAAAGCGTTTCGTCAGACAAATGTACGCCATTGGCTCAACCTTAATGAAGAGCTAAAAAAAGATCAATATGGCATCTGAGGGGTTGGTGTAGTGCAGGCATATTCAACCAGCGCCCTGTGGGCCACATCTTGCCCGCCAAAGCCTTTCATTTGGCCTGCCGAACATCACCCAAATAGACTGAAACCATTAAAACTAGGGTTGATCCTGAATGCAGTACTACCGCCACCCCGCAGGGGGCAACAGCGAGAGGCATATGTGCCACAGTGGAGCAGCAGTAGGAAGAAAACCACTCAATCCACGCTGGAAAAAAATTCTTAAATCAATTGCTAAAATCTGACTTTTAACAACGACTGGACAACAAAGTATGACTGTTGTGCAAGTGCTCAAGTCATGGCTTTCTGGCCGACCTTTTAAGCGATGGTCACATTGATCCAGACAAGCAGCAACAATTGTAGAAATCCCAGAGTGTAAGCTTCATCACAAAACTTGGTCAAACATTTGTAAGTATAGATATTGTGCATAAAGATATTTAGTTTGTTTTGTATTGAAATTGCTGACTTCGTGATGTCTTTTTAAAAAAATCCGCGGTTGTGTTCTTTTTTGTCTGAGAGTAACAATCCAACCTCGTTTAATACATGTAGTGCTAAATTTGACCAGTAGAGGGCGACAACGCTTATAGTGATAAGTCACATACAATGTTTGGTGCTTCAATGTGGTGCATACTTGCCAACCGGGGGCGGGGGGTGGGGTGGTTGGGGGCGGGGGGCGTGGTTGGGGGCGTGGTTATTTACAGCTAGAATTCACCAACTCGAGTATTTAATATATATATATATATATATATATATATATATATATGTATGTGTGTGTATGAAATACTTGACTTTCAGTGAATTCTAGCTATATATATATATATATATATATATATATATATATATATATATATATATATATTTATTTTATTTACATAGAAAAAAAAACAAAAAACTTGAATTTCATTGTTCCGGTGGCTATCCATTAGATGGCAGTATTGTCCTGTTTAACTTCTCCGTTCATGATGAGTATATCATTTCGGCCACCGTGTTCAATGGAGAAGTCTGTTCTACAAAATTTACAGGCAACATACATCTTCCCCTTTGAACTGTCCTGGATGAACTGAAATTCTTGTCTCTATTTGTTTTGGAACTTGCAAGCGTATTTCTTCATCTTGCTCGTCGACGGCGTCGCCATGTCTGTAATTTCCTCGTTCTTCCGCTTCGTCTCCTTGTTGTGTGCGCAGTTGTGCACTCTACTCTCTAAAAGCCCTAGATGTTATGACGTCATTGGGCAGGCAAGCTGTTTTTATTGTGGGAAAGCGGACGTGAGAACAGGCTGTCCCCACTCAGTCTCAGGTCCGCATTGAGCTGGAGGGGGCGTGGCCTCCAGCTCCGGCTGAATACCGGGAGTTTGTCGGGAGAAAATCTCTGCCGGGAGGTTGTCAGGAGAGGCGCTGAATACCGGGATTCACCCGCTAAAAACGGGAGGGTTGGCAAGTATGATGTTGTGTCATTTCTATGTGTAAACATTTGTAGTTTATTGTGTGAATATATTAACACTAAGCCTTCTATTTTATTTATGTCAAATACACTTTGATTGATTGAAACTTTTATTAGTAGATTGCACAGTACAGTACATATTCCGTACAATTGACCACTAAATGGTAACACCCGAATAAGTTTTTCAACTTGTTTAAGTCGGGGTCCACGTTAATCAATTCATGGTACAAATATATACTATCAGCATAATACAGTCATCACACAAGTTAATCATCAGAGTATATACATTGAATTATTTACATTATTTGCAATCCGGGGGGTGGGATGTGGATGGGGGGGTAGGTTGGGTTGCTATCAGCAATGGTCCACAATGGACATTATTTATGTAAACTACACAATGGACATTCTACTTTTGTTATGTTTATTTTATGTTTATATCCTCAGTCTTACAAACCTAAATGAAGGAAGAAGTGTAAAGAAATAAAACTAAAGAAGGAAAATAATTCAAAAGAATGAACATCAATTCTCAACAAAAACTGCAGCTTCTTTTTCTTCATACTGTTAACTCGCTGGAAACGAGGGCAGAATAATTAATTTATTGACAGTGCAGTGTGAAAGCCGATGCATTACTTTGCAATCAAGTAAACGCAATCTCAAGGAAATATAACCTGCGAAGGCACTTTCTGACGAAACATCCATTTTTCGGACCTTTGGGCTCTTGAAACTGCGGCCCTCTTTATGATGTAGTTGAATAGCCCTGGTGTAGTGACTGCAGTACGTAGAAGCATAACCCGGGCTGGTCTTGACCAACTCATCTTGTTCTGATCCACCGTGTTCTTAGTCTTACTCAGAGGACAACGGGAAACAAACTGCTATTTACCTTTAAAGCTTTGGCAAAATACATTTTATGCATTTGAAAATGTGGGAAATTTCCCACCAAAATAAGGTAAACCCCCTCAAGCTGCTGCTCATTATGTCACGGTTAGGTGGATGCTTTGACGGCGCTCGAATTTAAACAAAAGATCCATGATGATTGTGAACTTCCCTCTTCCTGGTTCAAAATATCCAAGAGACGCCCATGCTAACGCACGGACAAAAAGGTCACCAAGTCATCATATTGCAGTGTTTGGAGTGATTTATGGTCTCGCGCACCTGTTTGACAGCACCACAACGGCCATTACATGTTTTGGTTTTTTTAACCTTTCCATTAGCGACCATCTCGCCATGCACATGTGTATGAAACAGCTGTGATTGACAGCCAATCAAATTCAATCATTTTATTTGGCTCAAATGGCAATATTTACAAAGTTGACCTTCAAATTGTGACAAATATATGCATTTATTTGTTAAGTTCGTTCTCTTAATGGTAGGGATGTCCGATAATATCGGACTGCCGATATTATTGGCCGATAAATGCTTTAAAATGTAATATCGGAAATTATCGGTATCAGTTTCAAAATGATTGGTATCGGTTTCAAAAAGTAACATTTATGACTTTTAAAAACGCCGCTGTGTACATGGAGGTAAGAAGAGTTAGAGAGCACCAATAAACCTTAAAGGCACTTCCTTTGCGTGCTGGCCCAGTCACATAATATCTATGGCTTTTCACACACACAAGTGAATGCCCTGCATACTTGGTCAACAGCCATACAGGTCACACTGAGGGTGTCCGTATAAACAACTTTAACACTGTTACAAATATGCGCCACACTGTGAACCCACACCAAACAAGAATGACAAACAAATTTCGGGAGAACATCCGCACCGTAACATAAACATCCATCCATCCATCCATTTTCTACCGCTTATTCCCTTCGGGGTCGCGGGGGGCGCTGGAGCCTATCTCAGCTACAATCGGGCGGAAGGCAGGGTACACCCTGGAACAATTACCCAGAACCCCTTGCAGCACTAACTCTTCCGGGACGCTACAATTTACACCCCCCGCTACCCCCTACCAATAACCCCGCCCCCCCAACCCTGCCCACCTCAACTTCCTCATGCTCTCTCAGGGAGAGCATGTCCCAAATTACAAGCTGCTGTTTTGAGGCATGTTAAAAAAAAATAATGCACTTTGTGACTTCAATAATAAATATGGCAGTGACATGTTGGCATTTTTTTCCATAACTTGAGTTGATTTATTTTGGAAAACCTTGTTACATTGTTACATTGTTCCTCTCTGAGCTGCCACCTTACCGTGGTAGAGGAGTTTGCGTGTCCCAATGATCCTAGGAGCTATGTTGTCCGGGGACTTTGTGCCCCCTGGTAGGGTCTCCCAAGACAAACTGGTCCTAGGTGAGGGATCAGACAAAGAGCAGCTCGAAGACCTCAATGAAAAATAAAAACTATGGACCCAGATTTCCCTCGCCCGGGCGCGGGTCACCGGGGCCCCCCTCTGGAGCCAGGCCCGGAGGTGGGGCACGATGGCGAGAGCCTGGTGGCCGGGCCTGTCCCCATGGGGCCCGGCCGGGCACAGCCCGAAGAGGCAACGTGGGTTCCCCCTCCAATGGGCTCACCATCCTTAGCAGGGGTCATAGAGGTCGGGTGCGATGTGAGCTGGGCGGCAGCCGAAGGCAGGGCACTTGGCGGTCCGATCCTCGGCTACAGAAGCTAGCTCTTGGGACGTGGAACGTCACCTCGCTGGGGGGAAAGGAGCCTGAGCTAGTGCGCGAGGTGGAGAAGTTCCGGCTAGACATAGTCGGACTCACTTCGACGCACAGCAAGGGCTCTGGAACCAGTTCTCTCGTGAGGGGCTGGACTCTCTTCCACTCTGGCGTTGCCGGCAGTGAGAGGCGACGGGCTGGGGTGGCAATTCTTGTTTCCCCCCGGCTCAGAGCCTGCATGTTGGAGTTCAACCCAGTGGACGAGAGGGTAGCTTCCCTCCGCCTTCGGGTGGGGGAACGGGTCCTGACTGTGGTTTGCGCTTACGCGCCAAACCGCAGCTCACAGTGCCCACCCTTTTTGGATTCACTCGAGGGAGTACTTGAGAGTGCTCCCCCGGGTGATTCCCTCGTTCTACTGGGGGACTTTAACGCTCATGTTGGCAGCGACAGTGAAACCTGGAGAGGCGTGATTGGGAAGAACGGCTGCCCGGATCTAAACCCGAGCAGTGTTTTGTTATTGGACTTTTGTGCCCGTCACGGATTGTCCATAACGAACACCATGTTCAAACATAAGGGTGTCCATATGTGCACTTGGCACCAGAACGCCCTAGGCCGCAGTTCCATGATCAACTTTGTAGTTGTGTCGTCGGATTTGCGGCCTCATGTTTTGGACACTCGGGTGAAGAGAGGGGCGGAGCTTTCTACCGATCACCACCTGGTGGTGAGTTGGCTGCGATGGTGAGGGAGGATGCCGGACAGACCTGGCAGGCCCAAACGCATTGTGAGGGTTTGCTGGGAACGTCTGGCAGTCTCCTGTCAGAGAGAGTTTCAATTCCCACCTCCGGAAGAACTTTGAACATGTCACGAGGGAGGTGTTGGACATTGAGTCCGAATGGACCATGTTCCGCGCCTCTATTGTCGAGGCGGCTGATTGGAGCTGTGGCCGCAAGGTAGTTGGTGCCTGTCGTGGCGGTAATCCTAGAACCCGTTGGTGGACACCGGCGGTGAGGGATGCCGTCAAGCTGAAGAAGGAGTCCTATCGGGTTCTTTTGGCTCATAGGACTCCTGAGGCAGCGGACAGGTACCGACAGGCCAAGCGGTGTGCGGCTTCGGCGGTCGCGGAGGCAAAAACTCGGACATGGGAGGAGTTCGGGGAAGCCATGGAAAACGACTTCCGGACGGCTTCGAAGCGATTCTGGACCACCATCCGCCCCCTCAGGAGGGGGAAGCAGTGCACTATCAACACCGTGTATGGTGAGGATGGTGTTCTGCTGACCTCGACTGCGGATGTTGTGGATCGGTGGAGGGAATACTTCGAAGACCTCCTCAATCCCACCAACACGTCATCCTATGAGGAAGCAGTGCCTGGGGAATCTGTGGTGGGCTCTCCTATTTCTGGGGCTGAGGTTGCTGAGGTAGTTAAAAAGCTCCTCGGTGGCAAGGCCCCGGGGGTGGATGAGATCCGCCCGGAGTTCCTTAAGGCTCTGGATCTTGTGGGGCTGTCTTGGTTGACAAGACTCTGCAGCATTGCGTGGACATCGGGGGCGGTACCTCTGGATTGGCAGACCGGGGTGGTGGTTCCTCTCTTTAAGAAGGGGAACCGGAGGGTGTGTTCTAACTATCGTGGGATCACACTCCTCAGCCTTCCCGTTAAGGTCTATTCAGGTGCGCTGGAGAGGAGGCTACGCCGGATAGTCGAACCTCGGATTCAGGAGGAACAGTGTGGTTTTCGTCCTGGTCGTGGAACTGTGGACCAGCTCTATACTCTCGGCAGGGTCCTTGAGGGTGCATGGGAGTTTGCCCAACCAGTCTACATGTGTTTTGTGGACTTGAAGAAGGCATTCGACCGTGTCCCTCGGGAAGTCCTGTGGGGAGTGCTCAGAGAGTATGGGGTATCGGACTGTCTGATTGTGGCGGTCCGCTCCCTGTATGATCAGTGCCAGAGTTTGGTCCGCATTGCCAGCAGTAAGTCGGACACGTTTACAGTGAGGGTTGGACTCCGCCAAGGCTGCCCTTTGTCACCGATTCTGTTCATAACTTTTATGGACAGAATTTCTAGGCGCAGTCAAGGCGTTGAGGGGATCTGGTTTGGTGGCTGCAGGATTAGGTCTCTGCTTTTTGCAGATGATGTGGTCCTGATGGCTTCATCTGGCCAGGATCTTCAGCTCTCACTGGATCGGTTCGCAGCTGAGTGTGAAGCGACTGGGATGAGAATCAGCACCTCCAAGTCCGAGTCCATGGTTCTCGCCCGGAAAAGGGTGGAGTGCCATCTCCGGGTTGCGGAGGAGACCCTGCCCCAAGTGGAGGAGTTCAAGTACCTCGGAGTCTTGTTCACGAGTGAGGGAAGAGTGGATCGTGAGATCGACAGGCAGATCCGTGCGGCGTCTTCAGTAATGCGGACGCTGTATCGATCCGTTGTGGTGAAGAAGGAGCTGAGCCGGAAGGCAAAGCTCTCAATTTACCGGTCGATCTACGTTCCCATCCTCACCTATGGTCATGAGCTTTGGGTTATGACCGAAAGGACAAGATCACGGGTACAAGCGGCCGAAATGAGTTTCCTCCGCCGGGTGGCGGGGCTCTCCCTTAGAGATAGGGTGAGAAGCTCTGCCATCAACTCCAAGTAAAGCCGCTGCTCCTCCACATCGAGAGGAGCCAGATGAGGTGGTTCGGGCATCTGGTCAGGATGCCACCCGAACGCCTCCCTAGGGAGGTGTTTAGGGCACGTCTGACAGGTAGGAGGCCACGGGGAAGACCCAGGACACGTTGGGAAGACTATGTCTCCCGGCTGGCCTGGGAACGCCTCGGGATCCCCCGGGAGGAGCTGGACGAAGTGGCTGGGGAGAGGGAAGTCTGGGTTTCCCTGCTTAGGATGCTGCCCCCGCGACCCGACCTCGGATAAGCGGAAGAAGATGGATGGATGGATGGATTGTTACATTGTTTAATGCATCCAGCGGGGATACACAACAGAATTAGGCATAATAATGTGTTAATTCCACGACTGTATATATCGATATCGATTGATATCGGAATCAGTAATTAAGAGTTGGACAATATCGGAATATCGGATATCGGCAAAAAAGCCATTATCGGACATCTCTACTTAATGGTAACGTATGCTTGCAGTCGGTGATTAAGACATACTGTACATACATATATGTCAAAATAATTACACAAGACTTGAGTTTTGTCATCTTCATGTCTATCCTTTTCTCTTGCGCTGTCATGTTGATTGAATCACGTGACTCGTTGGGCTGCAGGTCACGAGTCACGCCTTTGTCACCTCACATGATGTGGTGCAACCAGCTGTATTTTTCATCGCATACTTTTATTTTGAAGGCCTGACCTATTGTGTTTCCAAAGGTTGTTTTTTTTTCATGGAAATTAAATATCCAAACAGGAGGACGCTAGGAAACAAGGACAAAAAAAATCACTTTATTATTGCGCTTTCTTCTTCTGTCCCTAATTTGTTCTTATGTCTACAACCGCTCATTAGTGAGTCAGTCAATCCGAGCCATGTCCACAAAGTAGGTTAGTGCTCATCAGCTGTCCCCTCATGTTGTCTTCGCAGCTTTCTCTGAAGGTCAAGGCTCTAAAGAGGCAGGTGGACGAAGGCGAGACGGAGCTGGAGAGAGTAGACACGCTGAGGAGGAAGGCTCAGAGAGACATGGAGGAGCAGATGGAGCTCAAAGACGCCTTGCAGTCGCGCGTCACTGCTTTGGAAACAGACCTCAAGTAAGCTGCAGCGTTTTTACAACAATTTTTTTTCCCCCTGAGGCCTGAAGCTATACCACATATCTTTGCGTCACAAGTAAAAAACTGTTATGTGAGTGACAATATTAGCCTGGAATTCCAATGCACATACAGTACGTCTCACACACCTGCAAGAGACATTCTGTGTATCTGAGGTATTTCACAATGTGTCGTGTGTACAATATATCATCATAAATGCAGTTTCAATGCACCCGGAGAGCCCCTAAGGGCCATTCAAGGTCAGGCATGCTTAATTGCATCGCTTGGCCTGGCCACCAGAGGTAGCTCTCTGATCTTCTTAATGAGTGTGAAAACTGCAGGAAAAAACATGTAAAAGTAGGAATATAAAATAAGTAATGGTGATGAATGTGGAAACTGGGGCGGTATAGCTCGGTTGGTAGAGTGGCCGTGCCAGCAACTTGAGGGTTCCAGGTTCAATCCCCGCTTCCGCCATCCTAGTCACTGCCGTTGTGTCCTTGGGCAAGACACTTTACCCACCTGCTCCCAGTGCCACCCACACTGGTTTAAATGTAACTTAGATATTGGGTTTCACTATGTAAAGCGCTCTGAGTCACTAGAGAAAAAGCGCTATATAAATATAATTCACTTCACACTTCACTTCACTAAAGCCAGATCTAAAAGTAGTAATAGCATGGAAGTAATTGTGAATAATGTGGAAACTGAAGGCAAAAACATCTGTAAAAGAAGTAACATAATAGAAGTAATGGTAAAGGTTGTGGAAACACAAGGCAAAACAGCTCTAAAAGTAATAATAAAACATAAGTAATTGTGATGAATGTGGAAACTAAAGGCAAAAAACATCCGTAGAAGTAATAATAGAATAGAAGTAATGGTAATGACTGTGGAAACTGAAGGCAAAAACAGATGTGAGAGTACTAAAATAGAAGTAATAGTAATAACTGGAGGCAAAAACATCTGAAAAAGTAGTTCTAAAATAAAAGTAATGGTGATAGCTGCGGAAACTAAAAGCAAATCCAGATCTAAAAGTAGTAACAAAATAGAAGTAATGGTGATGGCTGTGGAAACTGAAGGCAAAGCCAGCTCTAAAAGTAATAATGAAACAGAAGTAATGGTGTTATATGTGGAAACTGAAGGCAAAAACATCTGTAAAAGTAGTAATAAAATATAAGTAACGTTGATGACTGTGGAAACTAAAGGCAAAACCAGATCTAAAAGTAGTAAAAGAATAAAAGTAATAGTGATGGTTGTGGAAACTGAAGGCTATAATCCTCTGTAAAAGTAATAATAATAAGAAGAAGTAATGGTGATGGTTGCGGAAACTGAAGACAAAAAACATCTGTAAAAGTAGTAATAGAATAGAAGGTAATGGTGATGGTTGTGGAAACTGAAGGCAAAAACAGCCCGTAAAGTAGTAATAAAATAAAATTATTGGTGATGTTTGTGGAAACTGATGGCAAAACATCTGTAAAGTTAATGATAAATAGAAGTAATGGCGATGGCTGTGAAAACTGAAGCCAAAACCAGGCCTAAAAGTAGTAATACAATGTAAGTAATGTTGATGGCTGTGGAAACTAAAGGCAAAACCAGATCTAAAAGTAGTAAAATAATAAAAGTAATAGTGATGGTTGTGCGAAACTGAAGGTTAAAAACATCTGTAAAAGTAATAATAAGAAGAAGTAATGATGATGGTTGCGGAAACTGAAGACAAAAAACATCTGTAAAAGTAGTAAAAGAATAGAGGTGATGGTTGTGGAAACTGAGGGCAAAAACAGCCCGTAAAGTAATAATACAATAAAAGTAATTGTGATGGTTGCGGAAACTGAAGACAAAAAAACATCTGTAAAAGTAATACAATAAAAGTAATGGTGATGTTTGTGGAAACTGAAGGCAAAACATCTGTAAAAGTAATGATAAATAGAAGTAATGGTGATGGCTGTGGAAACTGAAGGCAAACACAGATGTAAAAGTAAGTAAGTAATGGTGATGCTTGTCTTGCAGGAGGAAAGCAGCAATGCGGCCCGTTTTGGATTCATCTGCTCTCAGCTCGGACGATGACGACAGTATTTACGGGACGTCCTCCATCACCTCCATCCTCACTGAAAGCAACCTGCAGACCAGCTCCTGCTGAAGCAGCACCGAGTGTCGCTCCCCTGTAGATGCATTATTCCAGGTGGTTCACACCAGTACAAGGAGGGATGTTTTAAAGGTTAGTAGGGAAACATTCTCCACATGGGGAGTGAATTGAAGGAAGCCTGACTTCCTCTGTGCTTTAGGTGACTTCCTTGTGGGAGCATTTAAAGCTGCTGGGTACACAATAAAACAAAAAATAAACTATTGCTGCTCCAACTCTAATAGTTTCCCTCCATGTGTAAGGCAAAATAAGTGCACTGTTTCGTATACATTCCTTTTATAAAAAGTCACACAACGCATTTTTGTTATGATGCTTGAAAATAGATCATGTAAATGTTTGTATTTAACATTCCTAGTCTAATTTTGTATCCTTTTTGAACAATCTCAACTGAAAAACATTTGCTGCAATGTGTTGTTTGTCTAAAAGTGGGATAATAGTACTTATAATTATAGGGGTTTACTGTAATTGTTAACTGCTACATTTCTGACTATTGTTTTGTATTGCAAAAGCATTTAGTAAAAAAACAAAACAACCTTCACTCACAAAAAATGGCTTGGAATTTTTTCATCATGTTGTCACTGTGTGTTTTTAGACTTTTTTTTTTAACCTCCTCGTTCAGATTTGCGGAAATGTGAAGAAGTTGCGCTGACATACATTTTCTTCACAGCTCACTTCTCCTCCACAGATGTGTCAGCTTTTTAGTAAGTGAACACTAATCACTCACCCTGAGAGAACTTTTAAAAGCAAGAACCAGGAATATTCAAGATTTCTAGATTAGTCCAACAGTAACAGCCAAGAACCAGGATTTTAAAATGGATTTGGTCAAGAAGCTGTGTTTCTGTTAAAAAAAAAAAAATTGAGACAGTTTCTCATTCAGTTGCATTGGAGAGCGCACCTATACTTTTGCGTGCTACTGTTCACATCAATAAGTTGGATGAGTCGAGTCTTTTGAACAGCTTTTTATGAGAACCGATTCCCAGTTGTGAGCCGTTCGTTTGGGGGGCGTTTTTTTATGCACATGCAAATTTAGGGTCGGCAATTGCCCACTGTGCACATGCTTGCCACCCGACTGGCAACTGGAGTAGAAATTGAGTCAGAGTTAAAGGAAATTTAGTAGCATTTGGGTTATATATATATATATATATATATATATATATATATATATATATATATATATATATATATATATATATATATATATATATATACACACACACACAATATCTTTATTGTCATGACTATTTACATTGTAGATTGTCACTGAAGGCATCAAAACTATGACACCTGTGAAGTGAAAACCCTTTCAGGTGACTACCTCTTGAAGCTCATCGAGAGAATGCCAAGAGGGTGCAAAGCCGTAATCAGAGCATGAAGAAACTATAATATAAAACATGTTTTCAGTTATTTCACCTTTTTTTGTTAAGTACATAACTCCACATGTGTTCATTCATAGTTTTGATGCATTCAGTGACAATCTACAATGTAAATAGTCATGAAAATAAAGAAAGTGCATTGAAAAGAAAGTGTATCCAAACTTTTGGTCTGTATACTGATATATATATATATATATATATATATATATATATATATATATATATATATATATATACAATGTAAATAGACATGAAAATAAAGAAAGCGCATTGAAAAGGAAGTGTATCCAAACTTTTGGTCTGTATACTGACCAAAAGTTTGAATACACTTTCTTTTCAATGCGCTATGTATGTATATAGGCTTCCTCCCACTTCCAAAGACATGCACCTGGGGATAGGTTGATTGGCAACACTAAATGGTCCCTAGTGTATGAATGTGAGTGTGAATGTTGTCTGTCTATCTGTGTTGGCCCTGTGATGAGGTGGCGTCTTGTCCAGGGTGTACCCCGCCTTCCGCCTGAATGCAGCTGAGATAGACTCCAGCACCCCCCGCGACCCCGAACGGGACAAGCGGTAGAAAATGGATGGATGGATGAATGTATGTATATATATACTGTATACGTATGTGTGTGGTCTTTATTGTCATTGCACAAGTACAACAAAACTTTGTTTTCAGCACAAACCCGTTCAAGATTAGACAAACAAACAGTGTACAGGGTTACAGAATACGAACGCTGATGGGTCGCCACAAAGCCCCCCGTAAAATATGGGAAAAAGGTCAACGCTGGGGGAGGATGAGTAAAAAAATACAAGGGCCCAGTCTGGAGTGGAGGAAAAAAAACACATAGCAAAGCACATATACATATTACTGGAGACTTGCAACAGAGGGGAGGGGAGTGGGGGCTACGGTGGCAGGCTGCAGCTCTTCAAGCGCTGTCCAGCCGTCCATCACCCCTAAGGGATTAGCGTCAAGGCGTTGGATGGGGGGTGGGGTATGTGTGTGGATGCATGTGTGTGTGTGTAAGCCTGCAGCGTGTCTCTGTTCCGCGGCCTTGGTGTTCTTGCAGCCGCCAGTCAGACCAAAGTCAACAACAACAACAGGTGTGTGTCCATGAGAGACAAGAAGGAAGTTTGTTGTGTCTTCGCCACACTGTCCTTCGGGAGAGTCTCGAAGCCAGGGAAACAATCCAGGTTAGAATGTTTTGTATGCGAGTGAAAATAAAATTTGCTTTTCACTCTAAATTGTTGTTAAACTGGTCCTCAAATTCATCCTGCAGGGCAGACAGTCCAATGTTATCCAAATCATAAAGTGTCCACAGTTCTGCCCGCATCCTCCAATCATTTGTGGCAGCTTTGGGGTACTTTGAAGACTGCCAGCAACTTCCAATTTGTCCACAAACCAGAGCAACACTTACTCCAGGTCAGTAGTTCCAGTGTATGCACACCAGGTATGATATTACAATTTTGTACTCGCGTCTTAATTTTTTATTTATTGTAGTTTTGTCTCAGGACATTCAATCGATCGCAACTGGAGGTTGGGTCTTGGGCACAGTTGGGTGTTCCAACAGGACAATGACCCCAAACACACGTCAAAAGTGGTAAAGGAATGGCTAAATCAGGCTAGAAGACATTTCGCCTCTCATCCAAGTAGGCTTCATCAGTTTGTGCTCAGATTGGTCAGATCTAGTCTAGCGGCTGTTGTACAGAATGTACAGATTCTGGAAAGGGAGGACGGATCGTACGAAAGAGGAGTGTGGGAAGCCATCTATGTCAAGGTTGAAAAACCATCCCTGAACAGAGGAAGTGGTCTGTGACACCACCTGTCTCCCACATACAACACTGTCCTTTCAACCATTCCTAAAAGACTTTGCAATTTAGCCTCCAACAAATAACAGGAGTTAGAAACATTTTTGTCACAGAAAGTAGCAGAATGCCATTTGTTTACAAATGAATGGAATGCTTACGTGGGGGATTCCGACTATTTTGGACTGGTAGTAGTGGATTCACTGCGATCGTTCTGCCACACAATACATTAGCGCTAACGAGGGGAAATTATACTCAACGTCTGTCGTTGGCTTTGACAGTAGGATTGCTTGTTTGCATCAAAAGCAGTTGTATTTCTCACCACGAAAAGGGGAAAACGATCCTAGCCCGGGCACAACCTCCTGGTTTTGGAGTATAAACATTTGGGGTTTTGGCACCAGCCGCTAGACTAGATCTGACTAATCGTGAGTCGTTGAGTACGAACTGATGAAGCCTACTCGGATGAGAGGCAAAACGTTTTCTAAGACAGACCAAACGGTCCAGATGCGATCCATTGAATGCCCTGAGATGACAATGACCTGGATGAATGAGAACATTCATAGACATTGTAGTTTTTTTTAAATATTTGTTCAATCTTACTTACTGTATTTTTCGGAGTATAAGTCGCTCCGGAGTATAGGTCCCACCGGCCGAAAATGCATAATAAAGAACGAAAAAAACATATAAGTCGCACTGGAGTATAAATCGCATTTTTGGGGGAAATGTATTTGATAAAACCCGACACCAAGAATAGACATTTGAAAGGCAATTTAAAATAAATAAAGAATAGTGAACAACAGGCTGAATAAGTGTACGTTATATGACTCATAAATAACCAACTGAGAACGTGCCTGGTATGTTAACGTAACATTATGGTAAGAGTCATTCAAATAACTATAACATATAGAACATGCTATACGTTTACCAAACAATCTGTCACTCCTAATCGCTAAATCCGATGAAATCTTATACGTCTAGTCTCTTACGTGAATGAGCTAAATAATATTATTTGATATTTTACGGTAATGCGTTAATAATTTCACACATAAGTCGCTCCTGAGTATAAGTCGCACCCCCGGCCAAACTATGAAAAAAACTGCGACTTATAGTCAGAAAAATACGGTATTATTTGTGTATTTATTCTAAATTGTTAAAATGCAACACCTTATTTTAGGTGAGGGAACATTCAAACTACAGTAGTGATGTCACTGCCAAACATGGAAATATGGCACCGCCTTATAGAATGTTTACAATGAAAACACAATAAAAAATAAAAATATAGCCAATATTTCATAATAATTCCCACCAATAGAGTAATATTTGTGTAAATTAAATCATTCTGATCTACATTTAATCTTATAACTTATATTAGTGATTGTTTCCGTGATTAAAAAGAACGATAAAAACGAGCCAGTCTTTTGAACGGCTCTTTGAAAGGAATGACTCCTCAACATCCGGATCCCCTGAAAGAGCCATTAATCCCATCCCTACATTAAATGAACAAATATGTCAGAAATGATTGCAAGACTTCAGCTCAGAATCAAAAAGATTGTGTTAGTAATGCCACCACTGTTGTACCGGCGCTGGCAAAGAGGAAAAGTGTGATGATGATGACCACAGAACCAGAAATGGAAATGATGCAGCACAGTAATAAAAGCAGTACACAGTGTGAACAAGTTGACTTCTATCATAATAAAAAAAATAATTAAAAAGTCAGCTAAGACTTTCATATATGATTCACATAAGGAGATTAATAAGACTATCATTTTTAAAAAGATTCTAGATGTTTATCAGGATTCTTCTTCCTTGTACTTTGTAAACACTTGAAGTTTGAACAGTTTCTTAATCCGGATCATAGTACATTGTTTATTAATCCATTCCATAATTCAATTCCACATACTGATATACTAAAGCTTTTAAGTGCTGTGCGTGCGTGCTGTAGTTATATTTCTCTTCTTTTGTTGAGAAGAATTGTTGTACATTCTTGGGTAGCAGGTTATAGTTTGCTGTGTGCATAATTTTAGCATCATTGAATTTTTATATTTTTGATTCAATAAATAAAGGATTTAAATGTTTGATTTATGGTTTACAACATATTTAGGTTTATTAATTATATAAATATTTGTTTCCACTTTGTGAGATTTCCATGTCATTTTATCATCTCTTATTACACCCAAAAATGTTATTTCATTCACTATTACAATGTCAACTCCGTCTATTTGTATTTGACTTTCTCTTCTGCTGTTACCAAATAGCAGTACTTTAGTTTTACTGAGATTCAAAGACAGTCTGTTTTGTTTTAATGTGTTAATTTCTTCTGTTGATTGTGCTTCTGTGTGTTCTCTCCTGAACGATACATCTGCAAATAATACTAACTAAACCTTTTGTAAATTTACAAATGTCATTTATATAGAGATTGTACAATTTTAGTCCCAGTATTGATCCCTGGCGTATGCCACTGGATACTGTATATTTAGCTCTGTTGACGTATGCTCACTTAGCTTCAAGTAGTTAAGTAGCTTCTTAAGCCCAACCCTTTGATGCCACACTGTTCCAATTTGCTAATTAAGATATTATGATTAATTGTGACGAATGCTTTTGTTACAGCCAAAAACACGGCAGCTGCAGACTGTTATAATTACAGTTAAGAAGTGGATTGCCCTTCCTTTCTACTGCGTAATTTGCCTTTGTCGTGTGTGGACAAAGGAGTGAAAAGCCGGCAAATCACAAGCTCAACCTGTAAGTTAACCTGTACGTTTCCCCTCTCTTCCGTCCGCCATTTTAGTCCACACCCTGCTTCTTCTTCTCAGTTATTTTTGGCAGACGGCACCATGTGCATACAACAGTACCTCTGACGGCCTTAAATTGACTCGGCAGCACCACCTGTCGTTGTGATTATGGGTGCTACGGTCGAAAGTTTTAACTTGAAGAAAATAATTTTTATACTTGCGAGTCATTTTTTTAATTGAAAAAAAAATAGTTCTTATACTTGTGAATCGTTTTTTTAATAGAAATAAATTGTTTTTATATTTGTGAATAGTTATTTTAATTGAAGAAAATTCTTTTTATACCTGTGAATCGTTTTGGTTTTTTTGAAGAAAATTATTTTTATACTCGTGAATCGTTTTTTTTTTTTTTTAAGACAATTGTTTTTGTAATTGTGAATTATTTTTTTTAATTGAAGAAAATAATTATTTTGTTATTGTAATTGAAGCCAATTGTTTTATTACCATTACTGGGTGTGAGTAAAAACATTTTGTGTGGAGTTTTGGCTGTAATTTCACTCCATAGGCAAAGATGAGTAGTTGTGTTTCTGTATACAGTGGATATCTTATTTTTACACTTGAATGCTTGTTAAGAGATGCAGTCAAGCTGAAGGAGCCCTATCGGGACCACCATCCGCCGCCTCAGAAGGGGGAAGCAGTGCACTGTCAACACCATGTATGGTGGGGATGGTGAGCTACTGACCTCGATTTAGGATGTATCTGAATACTTCGAAGACCGCCTCAATCCCACCCACACGTCTTCCTATGAGGAATCAGTGCCTGGGGAATCTTTCGTAGGGCTGAGGTTGCCCGGAGTTCCTGAGGGCTCTAAATGCTGTGGGGCTCTCTTGGTTGACAAGACTCTGCAACACTGCAAGGACATCGGAGGCGGTGCCTCTGGATTGGCAGATTCCTCACTTTAAGAAGGGGAACCGGAGGGTGTGTTCAAACTCAGTCTTCCTCGTAGGGTCTATTCTGGTGTACTGTAGAGGAGGCTACCCCGGATAGTCAGACCTTAGATTCAGAAGGAGCAGTGTGGTTTTAGTCCTGGTCGAGGAACTGTGGACCAGCTCTATACTCTCAAGGTCCTTGAGGGTGCATGGGAGTTTGCCCAACCAGTCTACATGTGCTTTGTGGACTTGGAGAAGGCATTTGACTATGTCCCTTGGGAAGTCCTGTGGGGAGTGCTCAGAGAGTATGGGGTATCGGACCGTCTGATTGTGGCGCTCCCTGTATAATCGGTGTTAGAGCTTGGTCCGCATTGCCGGCAGTAAGTCGGACCTGTTTCCAGTGAGGATTGGACCTTTGTCACCAATTCTGTTCATAACTTTTATGGACAACATTTCAAGGGGGAGAGGGCGTTGAGGGGATCCGGTTTGGTTGCTATAGAATTAGGTCTCTGCTTTTTGCAGATAATGTGGTCCTGTTGGCTTCATCTGGCCAGGATCTTCAGCTCTCACTGGATCCAGTACGCTGCAGAGTGTGAAACGACTGGGATGAGAATAAGCCCCTCCAAGTCTTAGTCCATGGTTCTTGCCCGGAAGAGTGCGTACAAAGTCCATGGTTCTTGCCCGGAAAAGGGTGGAGAACCATCTCCGGGTTGGGGAGAAGATTTTGCCCCAAGTGGAGGAGTTCAAGAAACTCTGAGTCTTGTTCACGAGTGAGGGAAGAGTGGATTGTGAGATTGGCAGGCGAATCGGTGCAGTAATGTGAACTCTTTATCGATTCGTTGTGGTAAAGAAGGAGCTTAGCCGGAAGGCAAAGTCCTCAATTTACCGGTTGATCTACATCCCCATTCTCACCTATGGTCATGAGCTTTGGGTTATGACCGAAAGGACAAGATCACGGGTACAAGCGGCCGTCGGATGGCGGGGCTCTCCCTTTGAGATAGGGTGAGAAGCTCTGTCATTCAAGAGGAGCGCAAAGTAAAGCCACTGCTCCTCCACATCCAGATGAGTTGGTTCGGGCATATGGTCAGGATGCCCGCCGGATGCATCACTAGGGAGGTGTTTGGGGCACATCCGACCAATGGGAGGCCACGGGGAAGACCCAAGAGACTTTGGGGAGACTATGTCTCCCAGCTGGCCTGGGAATGCCTCAGGATCCCCGGAAGTGGCTGGGGAGAGGGTGGTCTGGGCTTCTCTGCATAGGCTGCTGCCC